>NC_091169.1:12332050-12334550 GCF_040958095.1 Procambarus clarkii | reverse complement strand
TTTTGGTTGCAAAGAAAAGGCGATAACATCTAGGTCAGAAAGAGCTGTAGAAGAAGCTAAAGTAGTAGATACAATTGTTGGCCTCGTGGAAGGTCTAACAACCATAGAGAATGTGTGCGACTACAGGAGAATAGGCAGATATGTAAAAGGGAAAGATCGACCTTTGAGGATCACCCTTAACGGTGCCAAACAGATGGAAGAAGTACTAAGGAAGTGCTAGAAAATTGCAAAGTGATGAGGATGGGAAAGGGTGGTAGTTAAGACGAGATCTTTCAAAAGAAGATAAGGAGAAGCTGAAACTGAACCTCGCCGAGGCAAAACATTTAAATGAGAGCAGGAATGAAGAAGAAATAAAAAAAAATTTCTACAAAAGTGATAGGGGTAGGCAAACCAGTAAAGTGGTACATAAAGGCAAACCAAACAAAATCAATAGAGAGAGGGGGAGTGAAGAATAAGGAGAGGGGGAACAAGTTCCTGAAGATTGCATACACCAACATAGATGGAGTGAGATCGAAGATACTGGAGTTAAGTGACTGTAATACAGCTGCAGACACCAGACATTGTTGCACTCACAGGAGACAAAACTTGAAGATGTAATTTTAAATGAGGTCATATTCCCAAGGGGCTACTTAATTTGGAGACGGGACAGAAAAATTAGGAAAGGCGGTGGCGTTGCTGTGCTGGTAAAAGAACACCTAAAGGTGAACGAAATAATGACTGCCAATCCACAAGAAGTTGACATAATAGCACTAGAGATCTGCCATGAGGATGATAAACTAATGATAATAAATGTATATAGTCCACCGCCAAGCAGCACATGGTCAAAGGAGGAGCTAGATAGTAAACTGTGAAGGTCTTATAACAATAATGAGAGAGATTATAGCGAGAGCAGATAACGATAGATCACGACTGTTGATAGTCGGCGACTTCAACTTGAAATCCATAGACTGAGAAGCATATGAAGCTAAAACAGAAGATTTTTGGACCTGTAAATTTGTAGACCTCATCCTGGAAACATTCTTGTATCAACATGTTAAACAAGCTACGAGGATGAGGGAAGGGGACGTTCCCTCCATGCTAGATTTGATATTTACCAGGAAGGAGGAAGAGATATTTGACATTCAGTACCTTCCTCCCTTGGGTAAAAGTGACCATGTCTTTTTGGGAACAAAGTATGCAATGCGTTATAAGCTGGAAGAAAATAAGGAGGTTGAAGCAGTTGAAAAACCAGACTTCAGGAGAGGACATTATGGTGACCTTAGAAATTTTTTTAGTGAGTATAATTGGACAGACTTGATGCTAGGCAAGGAAGTGAAGGAGATGTATGTCAAGTTTTGTGAAATATATGATAAAGGCAGAACAAAATTTATACCAAAACAGAGATGCAGAACTAGGAAACAGGATTGGTTCAATAGAAATTGCGAGAGGGTTAGAGACCAAAAGACACAAAAATGGAATCAATACAGGAAGAGGCCGAACCCCCAAACATACCAGCGATACAAAGATGCGAGAAACAACTACACGGCAGTGAGGAGAGAGGCAGAAAGAAATTTTGAAAAAGGGATTGCAGACAAATGTAAAACAGAACCAGGTCTATTCTATAAATTCATAAACAACAAATTGCAGGTAAAGGATAATATCCAGAGGTTGAAAATGGGAAACAGATTCACGGAAAACGAAAAGGAAATGTGTGAAACATTAAATGAAAAGTTCCAAAGTGTGTTTGTACAAAATGAAATCTTCAGAGAACCAGACACAATAAGAATTCCAGAGAACAACATAGAGCAGATAGAGGTGTCTAGAGACGAAGTGGAAAAAATGCTCAAGGAGCTCGGTAAGAACAAAGCAGCTGGCCCAGATGGCGTTTCACCATGAGTTCTGAGAGAATGTGCATCTGAGCTCAGCATTCCACTTCACCTGATCTTTCAGGCATCCCTGTGTACAGGAATCGTAGCAGACGTGTGGAAACAGGCTAACATAGTTCCAATCTACAAAAGTGGCAGCAGGGAAGACCCCCTCAATTATAGACCTGTATCATTGACAAGTGTAATAGTGAAAGTATTGGAAAAACTAATCAAAACTAAATGGGTAGAACATCCTAGAGAGAAATTATATAATATCAGACAGACAGTATGGTATTTCGATCTGGAAGATCCTGTGTATCGAATTTACTCAGCTTCTATGATCGAGCCACAGAGATATTACAGGAAAGAGATGGTTGGGTTGACTGCATCTATCAGGACCTAAAAAAGGCTTTCGACAGAGTTCCACATAAGAGGTTGTTCTGGAAACTGGAAAATATTGGAGGGGTGACAGGTAAGCTTCTATCATGGATGAAAAATTTTCTGACTGATAGAAAAATGAGGGCAGTAATCAGAGGCAATGTATCGGAATGGAGAAATGTCACAAGTGGAGTACCACAGGGTTCAGTTCTTGCACCAGTGATATTTATTGTGTACATAAATGATCTACCAGTTGGTATACAGAATTATATGAACAT
>NC_091169.1:12242050-12329550 GCF_040958095.1 Procambarus clarkii | reverse complement strand
ACACTAGAGAATGACAAAGAGGTGTATGAGGAACTCAACAAAAGGTTCCAGGAGGTCTTTACAATAGAACAAGGAGAAGTCACGGCGCTAGGAGAAGTGGCAGCGAACCAGGCGACCTTGAAAAGGTTCGAAATTACAAGAGATGAGGTCTAGAAGCACCTATTGGAGCTGGAAGTGAGAAAAGCTGTTGGGCCAGACGGAATCTTACCATGGATATTGAAAGAGTGTGCAGGAGCCCTTTGTTTGCCACTCTCCATAGTGTATAGTAGGTCACTGGAAACTGGAGACCTACCAGAAATATGGAAGACGGCTAATGTAGTCCCAATATACAAAAAGGGTGATAGACAAGAGGCACTGAACTACAGGCCAGTGTCCTTAACTTGTATACCATGCAAGGTGATGAAGAAGATTGCGAGAAAAAACCTAATAACACATCTAGAGAGAAGAGACTTCGTGACAACCCATCAACATGGGTTCAGGGAGGGTAAATCTTGCCTTACAGGCTTAATAGAATTCTACAATCTGGTGACAAAGATTAAGCAAGAAAGAGAAGGATGGGCAGACTGCATTTTTTTGGACTGTCGGGAAGCCTTTGACACAGTACCCCATAAAAGGCTAATGCATAAGCTGGAGAAACAGGCAAGAGTAACTGGTAAGGCGCTCCAGTGGATAAGGGAGTACCTAAGCAATAGGAAGCAGAGAGTTACAGTGAGGAGTGAGTACTCAGATTGACGTGAAATCACCAGTGGAGTTCCACAGGGCTCTGTACTCGGACCAATCCTGTTTCTGATATACGTAAATGATCTCTCAGAGGGTATAGATTCATTCCTCTCAATGTTGTTTGCTGTTTGTGTTTGCTGACGACGCCAAAATTATGAGAAGGATTAAGACAGAGGAGAGCAGCTTGAGGCTTCAAGAAGACCTGAACAAGCTGCAGGAATGATCGAACAAATAGTTGTCAGAGTTTAACCCAAGCAAATGTAATGAATTGAAGATAAGGGTAGGAAGCAGGAGACCAGATACAAGGTATCATTTGAGGAGATGAAATACTTCAGGAGTCAGAGAGAGAGAAAGACCTGGGGGTTGATATCACGCTAGACCTGTCCCCTGAAACTCATATCAAGAGGATAACATCAGCGGCATATGCCAGGTTGGCTAACATAAGAATGGCCTTTAGAAACTTGTGTAAGGAATCTTTCAGAACATTATATACCACATATGTCAGACCAATCCTGGAGTATGCGGCTCCATCATGGAGTCCATATCTAGTCAAGCATAAGACTAAACTGGAAAAAGGTTCATAGGTTTGCCACCAGACTAGTACCCGAGCTGAGAGGTATGAGCTACGAGGAGAGACTACGGGAACTAAACCTCACTTCGTTAGAAGACAGAAGAGTTAGGGGGGACATAATCACCACTATTCAAGATTCTCAAGGGAATCGACATGGTAGATAAAGACAGGCTATTATTAACACAAGTAGTACACGCACTCACAGGTGGAAACTGAGTGCCCAAATGAGCCACAGAGATATTAGAAAGAACTTTTTTAGTGTCAGAGTAGTTGACAAATGGAATGCATTAGGCAGTGATGTGGTGGAGGCTGACTCCATACACAGTTTTAAGTGTAGATATGATTGAGCCTAGTAGGCTCAGGAACCTGTACACCTGTTGATTGACGGTTCGAGAGGCGGGACCAAAGAGCCAGAGCTCAACCCCCTCAAGCACAATTATGTGATTAGGTGAGTACACACAAACATTGGGGTCTGGTAGCTGAGCGGACAGCGTGCAGAACTCGTAATTCTGTGGCCTGGGTTCGATTCCCGGACTAGGCAGAAACAAATGGGCAAAGTTTCTTTCACCCCTGATACCTCTGTTACCTAGCAGTATATAGGTACCTGGGAGTTAGACAGTTGTTACGGAGCTGCTTCCTGGGTGTGAGTGTGTGTATGTGTGCATGGAAATAAATAAATAAAAAAAAATAGTTAGTAACAATTGATTGACAGTTGAGAGGAGGGCCGAAACTAGGTGAATACACACACACACTCAGCCACCAACACCTGTATGAGAGGGGGGCTGGTGACTGAGTAGACAGCGCTCTAGACTCGTGAACCTAGGGACCGGGTGTTAGTATTCCACACACCTGAGCTTCCTTTAATGTTTATTATACAATTTCTCACGTAAGACATTATTGAATGCCACCGAGGATCTTTTCAATATTATTATTTTTTTTTTTTTTTTTTTTTTTTTTTGAGATATATACAAGAGTTGTTACATTCTTGTACAGCCACTAGTACGCGTAGCGTTTCGGGCAAGTCCTTAATCCTATGGTCCCTGGAATACGGTCCCCTGCCGCGAAGAATCGTTTTTTCATCCAAGTACACATTTTACTGTTGCGTTAAACAGAGGCTACAGTTAAGGAATTGCGCCCAGTAAATCCTCCCCGGCCAGGATACGAACCCATGACATAGCGCTCGCGGAACGCCAGGCGAGTGTCTTACCACTACACCACGGAGACTGCAATTATTGTAACTATATAGCTAGCCAGAGCTTGTCGACAAGGGAGCCGGTCGGCCGAGCGAACAGCACACTGGACTTGTAATCCTGTGGTCCCGGGTTCGATCCCGGGCGCCGGCGAGAAACAATGGGCAGAGTTTCTTTCACCCTATGCCCCCTGTTACCTAGCAGTAAAACAGGTACCTGGGTGTTAGTCAGCTGTCACGGGCTGCTTCCTGGGGGTGGAGGTCTGGCCGAGGACCGGGCCGCGGGAACACTAAAAAGCCCCGAAATCATCTCAAGATAAGAAGGGACGTCGACTTGGTAGCGTGTCCGAGTGGTGTTAATATTCAAATTGTACGACAGTTGAGATGTAACCAATCACAGTCTAGTAAGCCTGTGACGTCATTTTCCACAGAGAGCTGGTACCAGAAGTTCTGGTGACCAGTCAGTATTCTCACAGACCCAGAGTAGGTTGGACCTCGGCTGGCCAGTTATATACTTTGTTTTCTATATATATATATATATATATATATATATATATATATATATATATATATATATATATATATATATATATATATATATATATATATATATTTATATATATATATATATATATATATATATATATATATATATATATATATATATATATATATATATATATATATATACCTGAGCATCCTACCTGAGCACCTAGTTCAACAGGCAGGGGTACATGATTCCAGCTTTACAGACTGCACAACCAAATGGGTCTCTCTCGCAGGACCAGCACCCCAACCACCGCCTTCTGAAGCCCATAAGCAATCCAGCTGGGATCGCCCCATTGCCGACCAAGAAGCTGCGACTTTGCTAGAAGCTGCGACAACACCACATGACACTGCCCGACTTAGAGCTGTAGCAGCTCCCCATGCAGGTGATTTCCTATTAGCAACCCCAATGTCAGCAACCGGCACCCGTCTCTCACCGCAGGCCCTCCGAATTGCAGTGGCTCTCCGTCTCGCTGCCCCAATCCACACCGAATACAGGTGTATTTGCGGCGAGGCAGAGGCCGACAGATACGGACGGCATGGCCTTCTCTGCCAAAGGACAGGAGGATGGCATGCAAGACACGGCGAGGTCAATGACATTATTAAAAGAAGCCTTACCACAGCCGGTTGTCCAGCAGAGAGAGAGCCCCGTTACCTAATGTCCCGCAACTCTGATGAGCCTGTCGGTCGCCCAGACGGAATCACGGTGAACCCCTGGAAGAATGGTAGACAGTTGGTGTGGGACTACACTTGCGTTTCAACTTTAGCCAATACCTATGTTGACTTCAGTGCTACACAAGCAGGAGGAGCTGCCAATCACCGGGAAGCAGCCAAGTCACGTAAATACAGAGACCTTGAGCACCACTACAATTTTGTCCCCATTGCCTCAGAGACACTTGGTGCCTGGGGTAAAAGTGCTGCTAGCTTTTTGAAGGAGTTGGGGTCTAAGCTAATCGAAACAACTAGAGACCCTGAAGCTGCCAGTTTTCTTTTTCAGCGCCTTAGTGTGGCAATCCAGAGAGGAAATGCTCACTGCATCCATGGTTCCTGCCCGCCATCTGAGGAGCTGGAGGTGCTGTTCAACTTGTGATAAGCAGCCTTGTACCCTGCATGTAATCAATATTGTAACTTTTTTTGTGTAATGACATTTTCAAATAAAGTTAGATAAATATACACTCATACCAAAATAATAGGGGGTGGTAGGAGAAGAAAATATCAAAGTGTTCAGTGAGGATCCACAAGGTCTTCTCTGAGTACTCTTTATTGTCTTCTCCGAGGCTATGGGTCCCTACACTTGCACCAGAGGTGGTACCAATAAAAAAAAAAAAATATATATATATATATATGTATATATATATATATATATATATATATATATATATATATATATATATATATATATATATATATATATATATATATATATATATACGACATATATATATATATATATATATATATATATATATGTCGTACCTAGTAGCCAGAACGCACTTCTCAGCCTACTATGCAAGGCCAGATTTGCCTAATAAGCCAAGTTTTCATGAATTAATTGTTTTTCGACTACCTAACCTACCTAACCTAACCTAACCTAACTTTTTCGGCTACCTAACCTATCCTAACCTATAAAGATAGGTTAGGTTAGGTTAGGTAGGGTTGGTTAGGTTCGGTCATATATCTACGTTAATTTTAACTTCAATAAAAAAAAATTGACCTCTTACATAATGAAATGGGTAGCTTTATCATTTCATAAGAAAAGAAATAGAGAAAATATATTAATTCAGGAAAACTTGGCTTATTAGGCAAATCGGGCCTTGCATAGTAGGCTCAGAAGTGAGTTCTGGCTACTAGGTACGACATATATATATATATATATATATATATATATATATATATATATATATATATATATATATATATATATATATATATATATATATTTATATATATATATATATATATATATATATATATATATATATATATATATATATATATTATATTATATAATAAATACATTGCACACACATTTCTTCAATATAATAACATTTCGTTCTCTAAATACTTCAATAAAAACCAATTACCACAAGTATTGTATGATTTAATATATAATCAACTTCTTGAAACCAAAAGCAGAGAAGAGTTCGTTGGTGGCTGCCTTGACTGCAGCGCCTGCAGCAGCACTCGTGGCCGCTTGTTGCACACGCTGGACAAGAGGAGCATTGGAGGCTCCACCGCCGCCTCCCGCCCGGCTAAAGGTGAAGGAGGGAGGGAGGCTATCAACGGCGGGACGGAATGGGAGGTGGTGGAAGAATCCCTGAATCCCCGGGGGTTCGATCCCCAGCACCGCCGGAAAAACAAATGGGCAGTTTCCCTCACCCTGATGCACCTGGTACCCAGCAGTAAATAGGTACCTGGGAGTTAGACACCTGCTACGGGCTGCTTCCTGTGTGTGTGTGGGAGGGGGGAAAGTTAGTAGTTAGTAACAGTTGAGAGGCGGGCAGAAAGAACAGAGCTCAACCCCCGCAAGCACAACTAGGTGAATACATCTAGGTGAGTACACACACAGTACCCCATAATAGGCTGATGCATAAGCTGGAGAAACAGGCAGGAAGTAACTGGTAGGGTGCTCTAGTGGATAAGGGAGTACCTAAGCAACTAGGAAGCAGAGAGTTACAGTGAGGGGTGAGACCTCAGATTGGCGTGAAGTCACCAGTGGAGTCCCACAGGGCTCTGTACTCGGACTTATCTTGTTTCTGATATACGTAAATGATCTCCCACAGGGTATAGACTCATTCCTCTCAATGTTTGCTGACGACGCCAAAATTATGAGCAGAACAAGCTGGAGGAATGGTCGAACAAATGGTTGTTAGAGTTTAACCTAAGCAAATGTAATGTAATGAAGATAGGTGTAGGGAGCAGGAGATTGTATCATTTATCTTGTATCATTAGGGAGCATCTCCCAAATGATACAAGGTATCATTTGGGAGATGAAATACTTCAAGAGTCAGAGAGAGAGAGAGAAAGACCTGGGGGTTGATTTCACACCAGACCTGTCCCCTAAAGCCCATATCAAGAGGATAACATCAACGGCATATGCCAGGTTGGCTAACATAAGAACGGCCTTTAGAAACTTGTGTAAGGAATCTTTCAGAACTTTGCATTCCACACATGTCAGAGCAATCCTGGAGTATGCGGCTCCAGCATGGAGTCCATATTTAGTCAAACATAAGACTAAACTGGATAAGGTTCAAAGGTTTGCCACCAGACTACGACCCGAATTTAAGAGCATGAGCTACGAGGAGAGACTATGGGAATTAAACCTCACGTGACTGAGAGACAGAAGAATTAGAGGGGACATACCTGGTTGGTTGATACCTGGTTAATGGGGTTCTGGGAGTTCTTCTACTCCCCAAGCCCGGCCCGAGGCCAGGCTCGACTTGTGAGAGTCTGGTCCACCAGGCTGTTACTTGGATCGGCCCGCAGGGCCACATACCCACCACAGCCCGGTTGATCCGGAACTTCTCTTAGAAAACCGTCCAGTTTTCTCTTGAAGATGTCCACGGTTGTTCCGGCAATATTTCTTATAGTCGCTGGGAGGACGTTGAACAACCGCGGACCTCTGATGTTTATACAGTGCTCTCTGATTGTGCCTATGGCACCTCTGTCTTCACTGGTTCAATCTTGCATTTTCTTCCATATCGTTCTCTCCAGTACATTGTTATTTACTGTGTAGATTTGGGACCTGACCCTCCAGTATTTTCCATGTGAATATTATTTGGTATCTCTCTCGTCTCCTTTCTAGTGAGTACATTTGGAGAGCTTTGAGACGATCCCAATAATTTAGGTGTTTTATCTCGTCTATGCGTGCCGTATATGTTCTCTGTATTCCCTCTATTTCAGCAATCTCTCCTGCTCTGAAGAGGGAAGTGAGTACTGAGCAGTACTCGAGACGGGACAACACAAGTGACTTGAAGAGTACAACCATTGTGATGGGATCCCTGGATTTGAAAGTTCTCGTAATCCATCCGATCATTTTTCTGGCTGACGCGATATTTGCTTGGTTATGCTCCCTAAACGTTAGATCGTCGGACATCATTATTCCCAAATCCTTGACATGCTGTTTTTCTACTATGGGAAGATTCGATTGTGTTTTGTACCCTGTATTATGTTTCAGATCCTCATTTTTGCTGTACCTGAGTACCTGAAATATATCACTGTTAAACATCATGTTATTTTCTGCTGCCCAATCGAAAACTTTGTTGATATCTGCTTGTAGTTTTTCAATGTCTTCAGCAGAGGTAATTTTCATGCTGATTTTTGTGTCATCTGCAAAGGACGACACGAAGCTGTGACGTATATTTTTGTCTATATCAGATATGAGAATAAGGAACAGTAGTGGTGCAAGGACTGTACCTTGAGGTACAGAGCTTTTAACATCGCTTGGACTCGATTTTATCTGATTGACTGTTACTCTTTGTGTTCTGTTCGACAGGAAATTGAGTATCCAGCGTCTTACTTTTCCAGTTATTCCCATAGACCTCATTTTGTGAGCTATCACCCCATGGTCACATTTGTCGAACGCCTTTGCAAAGTCTGTGTATACAACATCTGCATTTTGCTTTTCTTCTAGGGCTTCTGTGATTTTGTCATAGTGGTTGAGTAACTGTGACAGACAGGATCTTCCCGCTCTAAATCCATGTTGTCCTGGATTGTGCAATTCATTGTTTTCCATAAAACTAGAAATTTGATTCCTAATCACTCTTTCAAACACTTTTATTATGTGTGATGTTAGTGCAACTGGCCTATAATTTTTTGCCAAGGCTTTACTCCCCCCCTTGTGCAACGGAGCTATATCTGCAGATTTAAGTGCTGCTGGTATCTCCCCTGTATCCAGGCTCTTTCTCCATATTACGCTGAGTGCTCTCGCTACTGGTACTTTACATTTCCTTATGAATATTGAATTCCATGAGTCAGGCCCAGGATGGGCCTGATATGATCACCAAATGCAAGATTCTCAGAAAAATTGATAGGGTAGATAAAGGCAGACAATTTAACACAAGGGGCACACGCACTGGGGGCACAGGTGGAGATTAGAGTGCCCAAATGAGCCATAGAGACGTTAGATTTTTTTCAGCGTCAGAAGAGTAGACAAATGGAATGCATTAGGAAGTGATGTGGTGGAGGCTGACTCCATACACAGCTTCAAGTGTAGATATGATTGAGCCCAGTAGGCTTCAGGAACCTGTACATTAGTTGATTGACAGTTGAGAGGCGGGACCGAAGAGCCAGAGCTCAACCCCCGCAAGCACAACTTGGTAAGTACAACTAGGTAAGTACACACACACACACACACACACACACACACACACAAACATGTATACTCTGATATTGCCGGCTCAATGCCACCTATATTTGCTTCAGTTCATAGAATCTATCCTTCCATTACACACACTACCTATATCTCAAGTTCAGATACGCAGATAGGCAGATAGGGTAATTGACATTACTTCCCCGCACAAGCTAACTCATCTTTCACAAGCTGAGATCTCTTAGATACAGAGATGTGTGCAGGAAGGGTCTTTTGTAGAGTGACACAAAAGACGGCAGGGAAGATGAATATTTGCAATGTATATTTTATTTTGGGTGTGTATAATGTACATTGTATAACTAAGTGAACAAGAATATACCATATATATATTTTAACACCATTGTAATTCTCACCATATATAATAAAGCAGAAATAATACCAGACGACAAAGAGGAGCCGGAGGGGCCAGCGCTCCACCCGGACCATGTTGCCCTGAAACACCAGGCTCCTGTACACGTTGAAGGCCAGGCGTTCTAAGGACGGTGCTGCTGGAGGAGGAGGAGGAGATCCGTACTTGCCTTCACTGGGGCGCTCCCAGAAGCGGGGCAGCGACGCCAGGACCCACACCAGAGGCCCCATCAGCACTGTGGTGGCCGCCAGCAACGTCCACATCTGCAGGAGAACAAGCAGGTCTGCTAACATTGCACAACTTGCTCTACAGATTAAGTCTGCAAGTGGAACTTCAAACACAGCTGGAGATAAATCAATATATATTCCGTGAGTATCACTCAGACAGGTACTGCACTAAATAATAATTGTGTGTTTCAATATGTACGATACTACATATAGTGTACACAACGAATAAATATTTCCTTTCGAAGCTCAGAACACATATACTCACTGCTGTCTGGGGTTCACTGACTTGAAATGCTGAGAAATATGTGAGTTGAACTGTGTACTTTCTCATCTGTGTTACCGACAGTTCTATTAAGCCAGATGAACCTAAGTGATGTTCACACTGTCAAGGATGACAGTGAAATATTACCAAAATATTCACAATATACTATTCTTGACACAAAACTTCTTCATTAAACATCTCTCTCTCTGGTCTGACATTCCACAAGACAAATAGGGGAAATATCGATGAAAGATGCGCATAACTTTAACAAGATTATTTTCCTTTGTGAATATTCTTGATGCCATTCTTGATGCTATTTTATGTAATTCAGATGTCACCAGACATATAATTAGACGTCAGCTGACGAGAACACTTTGGTAACATCACAACTCATCTGCATCACCATAGTTCATGTAACACCTCACCATGAAACACCACCTGCAGTACACCACAACACCAGTAAGAACACCACCTGCAGTACACCAGTAAGAACACCACCTGCAGTACACCACAACACCAGTAAGAACACCACCTGCAGTACACCAGTAAGAACACCACCTGCAGTACACCACAACACCAGCAAGAACACCACCTGCAGTACACCACAACACCAGTAAGAACACCACCTGCAGTACACCAGTAAGAACACCACCTGCAGTACACCACAACACCAGCAAGAACACCACCTGCAGTACACCAGTAAGAACACCACCTGCAGTACACCACAACACCAGCAAGAACACCACCTGCAGTACACCAGTAAGAACACCACCTGCAGTACACCACAACACCAGTAAGAACACCACCTGCAGTACACCAGTAAGAACACCACCTGCAGTACACCACAACACCAGCAAGAACACCACCTGCAGTACACCACAACACCAGCAAGAACACCACCTGCAGTACACCACAACACCAGTAAGAACACCACCTGCAGTACACCACAACACCAGCAAGAACACCACCTGCAGTACACCACAACACCAGTAAGAACACCACCTGCAGTACACCACAACACCAGTAAGAACACCACCTGCAGTACACCACAACACCAGCAAGAACACCACCTGCAGTACACCACAACACCAGCAAGAACACCACCTGCAGTACACCACAACACCAGTAAGAACACCACCTGCAGTACACCAGTAAGAACACCACCTGCAGTACACCACAACACCAGTAAGAACACCACCTGCAGTACACCACAACACCAGCAAGAACACCACCTGCAGTACACCACAACACCAGTAAGAACACCACCTGCAGTACACCACAACACCAGTAAGAACACCACCTGCAGTACACCACAACACCAGTAAGAACACCACCCGCAGTACACCACAACACCAGCAAGAACACCACCTGCAGTACACCACAACACCAGTAAGAACACCACCTGCAGTGGTACTTACGAAGGTTTTTCTTCTTAGCTACGAATGTTTTCCTTTTTAGCGCCTTCTTGGCGGCTACGTCGGTATTAGGGCCAGATTCACGAAAGGACTTACGCAAACACTTAAGAACGTGTACATCTTTCCTCAATCATAGACGGCTTTGGTTACATTTATTAAAAAGTTTACAAGCATGAAAACTTGCCATTCAACTGTTTTTATTGTTGTAAACAGCCTCCCGGTGCTTCGGAGCTCATTAACTGTTTAATAATTGTAAACGAAGCCGCCAAAGATTGAGAAAAGATGTACAGGTTCGTAAGTGCTTGCGTAAGTTCTTTCGTGAATCTGACCCCAGGTAGCTACACTAAGTCTAAAAACCTTCGTAAGTTTGGTCCGGGATCTAAGTGTGGTTTCGACCACTCGTAGCTTTACGTAAACTGGATATAACTCAATATTTCTCCTACTACATAACACTGGGATCGATTTTAAGATTTTAGAACATAAACAAAAGATTATAAAAATTGAATCTCGTGAAGAGGAGTCCTTCGTGTTAGTTATATATGCATTCTCTGCTTGAAACTGAGTAAAAATGTCTTTTATGATATTAGAATTAGTTTTGTAATAGCAAGATATTATACCCGTAGTTATTAAGTAAATAAACACTGGTGAACATGAAATATGAGAGAAGGTGATGAGCCCTGCCTGAAGGGATCATTTACTATCACCAAATGCACCTGTTCACCTAGTAGTAAGGGTGTACCTGAGCTATACATACCCATTTCTAATTTATTTAGTTTGGTTTTATTTTGAGATTAAATCTGGGTGAGACATAAAATAGAAATATGCTGCACAAATGATGTTAGGTAAGGAGAAGGGTAAAAATGTCAAAAACTTTATTCATTGAATACTTAAAGCTATAATTATGACTATATGGACTATTAAAAAAGAGAGAGGGAAGTAGGGGTCCAAGACCTCTTCCTGTTATACAACTTGGGCGTGGAACAAGTAATTATCAAAAGAAGGCACCATGCAGGGAAGGCTATGTAGCAGTAAGGCAGTGAGGTGAGGCAGCTACATTATTTGAGAAATGCTTATTATATTTACCTTATAAGCTGAGGCAACTTATTTTATTTGGGGAATACTCAGCTGATTCCTCTACATTTAGCATGGAACAAATTTGTGTCCAAGACCTCTTCCTGTTACACACTTTGGCTGTGTGTAACCAAACTAGAAGTGCTCTACAAATCAAGGGACCCAGAATGTGGAATGACCTCCCGAATCATGTCAAAGGCTGTACCTCTCTCAACCAGTTTAAGAGTAAAACTAAGTACTACCTAATTAACTCCATGTAACCTACCTTATCCCCCTAAATGTCAACCCATGTCTTGCTATTTTTTAAACAATGCTGGTTACCAACGTGTACAATTGCTGATTTCTGCTATGTTACCCCCTTTTTGTATTTGTTATTCCTTCTTTCAACACAATTTATACCTAATCCTGATTACTATTAAGTTTTAGTCTAAGTGTTTTTCCCCCCACACCTTGCCCGAAATGCTATGAGTATTAGTGGCTTTAGGTATTGTATGTACTAGCTCTGTCTATAAATCCAACATTATGTTTGTAAATCAACTGTATGTACTTTTCCTGAATAAAATTTATTTATTATTATTTATTTATTAATCAGTAATTATTAAAAGAAGGCACCAAGCTGGGAAGGACTATGTAGCACCATTGTGTGTAACAATAAACCATTTTTTTTTAACAAATAATGCAGCTGTATGGTAAAACAAATCCTGTCAGCTATAAAAATATTGATGCAGTTATTTAAATAAAAAAATATAATGAAAGAAATATTACTGGTTTATTTTTATCCTATCTTTTGTACTGTACAGTATATCCAAGGAAGTGAAAAATTGAGATATAATGCACAATTTAATGAATGATTCAAAAATGATTAGCATGGATTAGCAGTTCAAAAGAAATATGACTATTACATATCAACATGAGATCTTAATGATCCATGGTTAACATGATTTATTAATAAGGATAATACAGTACTGTATTTGTAATAATACAAACTATAATTTAAAATTTTTATTACTGATTTTTTTTTATTACAAAGATTAGGTATACACAGCAATGTGCTGCTACCCTATTCTATATAGAATATTACACAGTGTAGATAAAAAACTAGCTATAAGTTTATCTAAACTCCCATCTCACAGGATGGTTAGACATACATGGAATCAATTTAGAAAATACCAGCCTCAATACAAAAAACAAATCAATTCTGACTAAACAACTCTTCGCGATTTTCACAAGAGGTAAGCACTGAATCATGGAAACATTATATTATAATTACTCTTACCAGTTTCTACAAGACTTCTCTCAAACAATGTATTTTTTAACATGTTTAGGTATGCACAGCAATGTGCTGCTTCCCTATTCTGTATGAAGGACCACACAGTGTAGATCAAAAACCAGCTACAAGCTCATTCAACATCCTCACCTCACAGGACGGCCAGTCATACATGTAATCAGGAGAGAACAAAATACTTAAGGCTGATCTATTACCCTCCACTGGCAAAATCTGGGTGCAGCACAAGAATATCTTCCAATATTCCTGAGTGTATGAAGTAATTGCAGAGCTCAAAGTACCCTATACCATTTGGTATGAAGTCACTGATAACAGGGCAATCACAGATATAGTGTTGGAGAGTATGTTCTCTCAAGTAGGACTGAAAACAGATGTTTTTTTCCACCAAGAGGGCTATAAACCCATGGAACCGCCTACCCGCTGAAGCCGTAAATGCCAAATTCCAGCTAAAAAATATCATTAAGGCAATTGACGGGCCCTTTAACAAGCCGCCGGCTTTCTGTCCTCGTCGAGGCCACTAGATAGTTAGTGGCCCTTGGGTAAATTCAGTAAATATATACAATAATTGTCAGCACATCTTCCGAGCAACAAGGACAGCTACACAGTATCTCTTAGAATTACGTAGGTAAACAACAAATGTAACATATTTGTTTACTACAATGTCGGTGCTGGCTATAGAAGTTGAAAAAACATTGTTTTACTTCGAAATATACTAATTTTATAAGAAAATTCGACGTAAATAGGAGGCAGTAGAGCTCCGATAAGCCAGCGTTAAATCTTCAATATGAAGAATGTTGCTGCTCTCTGATTGGCCAAACGAAACACAGTAGTGACCTCTATCGGCACGCAGGTGAACCAAAAAATTTCTTCCTAAGTGGACCTACGTGAATTGCACCTAAGCATCTTCTTAGGGCATACTTAGGAACCTTCGTAGCAAACCTACTTATGAAGAAATACATGGAGCTTCGTGAATCTAGGTCCAGGCTTGACTTGTGAGAGCTTGGTCCACTAGGCTGTTGCTGGGATCGGCCCACAGGCTCACATATCCACCACAGCCTAGTTGGTCCGGCACTTCTTCAAGTGTCTGCTGTGTCACTTGTTGGGAGGGGGAAAGACTCTTGGCTAGACGTTGTATGACGCTGGGCGTCGACTTACTGGGGCTTGCCTCTCCTCTGCCATTTTGCTGATCGTTTCCTGCCGTGTGGGGCACTATGGAGAGATAGCTGTGTGGTCTCCCATTTATAAAAGACATTGCTGATAGTCCAACCTGTCCTCTTAAAAATAACGTCGCTTTTGGCCGCTTACCAGTATGGCCGAAAGTGGACGTAATTTGAAAATGAAAAAAAAATAAAAAAAAATTTGGGATTTTTTTTTCAACAACAGTAAGTTAAGGGTCCTCTGATGGGTTAGGTGGGCTGGAATTTCTCATAAAGTTTCAAAACGGTATGAAAAATGTTAATTGAATGTTTCCTCTCCTAACCTTACCGAGTAAACCGGACGACTCTAACAGAAAACGGGACAGTACGTCACTTTTGTGAGTCGATATCATTTCAAATTACGTCTAAATTTGGCCATAGCGTGCATACGAGCGAAAAGGGCAACCCTTGAAATGGTGGTCTCCTGCGCAGATGCTGCACTTCACGCCTTGGAGGGAACTGTTCTTAATGAAGTGTGTGTATTGGTAGCACTTGTAGCACTGTCTTAAAGGGAAGTAACGATAGTTGGTGATTTGGAGCCTTGTATAGGTTACTCCACAGCGCCTGAATGAGATAGTCGTCATGTAGATGACGACTATCATAACCTTCTCCGGGGTTATGAAGATAATTTTTAAGGTGGATTTTCGACTTTCATCTTGTCCGATGAGTTTTGCAGCTACAGGGACTGAATATTAGCAGCTACAGGGACTGTATATTAGCAGCTACAGGGACTGTATATTAGCTGCTATTAGGATTGTATATTAGCAGCTACAGGGACTGTATATTAGCTACTATAAGAACTGTATATTTGCAGCTACAGGGAACTGTAGCTGCTAATATACAGTGTGTCTATCACTCCACCATATTTAGTTAGTTGTTGGTGTATAAAGTACAACTAACTTGGTAATCCAATGATTTTTTGGTAGAACCTATGGGCGTATGGTATCTAGATCAATATTTGTGTGTTGTAATCTGCCATTGCAATGCAGATTAACATGATTATTATTGTGGACTATCTATAGACCAATATTCTGAATCTATTTGTTAGGAAAGTTTTTATAATTCTTTCCATAATTATCTCTCTGGGTTTGTCTTATCCAATAAGTCATTACTCCTAGAAATGTGTTTTTGATACCTTCTTTTTCAGGAGAAAGAGAAATACTTATTGTGTAACTTAAAGTAATTTCAATAATGAAGAGAAGCGAGTAGAGTCAATGACCGGTGGTTGAACAGGTTATTCGGTGGTAGTCATGGACTGTGTCACAATGACTTGTGGCTTTTGATTTGGCCAACTACCATCAACCAACCATCGAGGCTTATGATACAAATTCCAGCCTATGAGGGAATGAGAATTTTTAACCGTTTTCGTATGACTGCAACTGCATGCAACGTCGACCGTACAAGACCTGGACACCACTACACGAGTACAAGATCGTCAGTGAGGATTCTCCTCAGACGGGCGTGTCAAGCTCCGCTGGGTCGCTAGCCTCCCAACTGCTTGGAGCAATCTGGAGGTTAGTGTATATCGGCTACTCTATATATTCCATCATACTTAATGGAGTATGTATGATGGAGCTCTATACATACATATATACTCTATCAAACATACTCCATTTTACATATATACTCTATCATACATACTCCATCTTACATATATACTCTATCATACATACTCCATAAACATAACACTATCAGGAGCACAAACTTAACACCACTAACAAAGATAATAACAACAAACAAACAACACAATCCATAGCACAAACTTAACACCACCAATAAGGATACCAACACTACAGTACAAAGATAACACCAAATATAACTACACGAACAAATATAACTACACCAACAGAAATAACACCGTCAACAATGATAACACCACCTACAACACAAACATAACACCAATAGAGATGAAACCATCCTTTAACACAAACATAACACCTACAAAGAGAACACCTGTAGGTAATTTCCCACATCAATTATAAACTCTATAATGCAACAAGCAGAAAATAAACTGCTGCTCTTTTGTGTTAAATAATATCAATAAAATAATTTAGTTAGTCATTAAAAAGATAATGTTCTTGATAAAATTCGTTTCAGAAAACGAGATTATTATTCACCACGTCGCCAAAACGTATTTAATTAATTTAATATAAAACCCTACAGTCGGAAGACTAACTAATGAACTACACTTTCCTAAACTCTACTGAAACAACAGTAACTAAACCCATCGATTAAACATCTCTCGGAATCCATAAAGAACCGTTCTGTTGATGCATCACCTGAATGGGAGGGAGGTGGGAGCCATTAATTACCGATTTGTAAAGAAACTTGTCGGAGGAGAGTAACACAACTTCCCGCGAGGCCAGACCGCGTTGTGACCCTTTCAGTACATGAAAGAGATGCTATTGACTGCCACGACTACGCTACACTTAGGGAAGTGCATAATTACCTGGTTAACTAATAACTTGTCTTGCTTTTTATGGCTATATTATATGAATAAGTAGTTAGCTGGTTATGTCGAATGGAAACACCCGAAAGTGTAAGCATCTATAATTATTAACAAGAACAATTTTCGTTTTTTTTTCGTTTCGAAAAATTTTTCGTGTCCCACCTGTGATATACATGTTGTTATCATATTTGACAGTGTAACATTTAAGCAGGTAAATTGCGACTACATGAAGTAATATGTGGACTGGTATACCAGGCGAGCCCAAGGACGCCATTATCACCCGGTCTGGGACTGAGTACACGAGAGGATTTTGATTGTTGCCGCCCGAGGCGGCTAGTTTATTGTGCACCCCATACTCATCCTGTGAGTGGTAGCACAAAAGCATTACAGAGGGCACAAAAGGTCTTTATCAGACCTCGTCTTAGATTATCACATAAACGAGTGTGAAGAGGTCTCTGATAACACGGCCACATTCAGCAAAGACAGCCTGAGCCTGTTTCATAAATTTAACTAACCCTAATTAGAAGTAGAATACCCCAATATAGTTTCCGTTAACCGTTTGATTACGGTGTAACCAAATTCCTTAACAGATCGACCGTTTAATTACGATACGACCAAATTTAATTAATTATAACCCCACCCACTCACCCCCAGGTTTGTGAGAGAAGTTTACCAGGGGAATATACATTAAAACCATACAGTCCACATTCGAAGAAATAAATAAAATATAATTAATTTAATGAAAAAATAATAATAATAATAAATAAATAAAAGAAAATAAATTCTCACCGGTAATATTTCCTCACAACACCACCTACAGGACAAAGATAACACCACTAAACATAACACTAAAATATATAACACCACCCACAGCACAAACATAGCACCATCAAACATAACACTAAAAAAGATAACACCACCTACAGCACAAAGATAACACCACCTACAAATATAACACCACCAACAAACATAACACCACCAGCAAAGATAACACCAACAACAAAAATAACAACGCTAACAAACATACCACCACCAACAAAGAAAACACCACAAACAAACACAACACAACCACCAAACATAACACCACTACCAAAGATATCAACACCTACAGCACAAACATGACACCACCAACAAAGATAACACCATCAAGAAAGATATCAACATTTACACCACAAACATAACATAACCAAAAAAGATAACACCAATAACAAACATAACACTACTAAATAAATAAAATAATAATAATATAAATAAATCTTTATTTAGGTAAGGTACATACATAAAGAGATTTTACAAAGTTTGTTGGGTTAATAGATAGAGCTAGTACATACAATGCCTAAAGCCACTATTACGCAGAGCGTTTCGGGCAGGAAAAACATTAATGACTAAAGCTTAAAACTAATGGGTAAAAAGAATGACTAACAAAGATAACACCATGACTAACAAAGATAACACCACCAACAAAGATAACACCACCAACAGAGATATCAAGATCTACAGCACAAACATAACAAAACCAAAAAAGATAACACCACTAACAAAGATAACACCACCAACAAAGACAACACCACTTACAACACAAATATAACACCACAAAGAAAGATAACACCACCTGCAGCATAAACATAACAGCACCATCATAACATTAATGCAAACACTCAAACGACAAGGCCGACGGGTACTTATCAACTGGGTGCCAAGTCATGTGGGAATAATAGGAAGTGACATTGCAGACGAAGCAGCAAAACTTGCAACTAAGAGAAGAAATGTAAACATTTACATACCACAGAGTCTATCACAGGTTAAGAAAGTAATTAGAAACAGAGCAATGTAAAATATGTACAATGTAAATATGTGACCATGTTACGACCCTGGGTTCTTCAGTGGAAACCAGAGGTCCAAATTTATCTAATTAAGCTACAGTTAGAGTAGGAAATCGCAACTCGATGTGTCTTTGTTTGTATCTTCCCTGCCAGACGTAAGACTATTCTTGTTTCTCAAAGAGCATTTAAAGACTGAGCTGGGGGTTGATTATTAAATAATAACATAGGCACCAACTATGTTTACTAATACTTTCTAATCATTTGTAAAGTAAATCTGAGTAAACTTGGGATAGGACTGCTGTACGATTAGATTGAGCAGTCTACTGGCAGCGAGTGAGCTGGAGAAGAGATGGCGAGAGTCAGGTCTTCTCTGCTGGCTGGCTGTGGTGAAAGGAACCCTCTCTCCTTCCTCCTCCTTTCCTTATTTCTGTGTCTTGTTCAAGCTAAGTATATACTGTGTACATTATTCAATTTCTGGCATACTTATGTTCTATGTGTAGAGTAGTCTATTTTATGTGTAGTAGGTGTTTTTAGGGTTTATATTACTAGTTATTCAAAAGGGGGTCCCATTGGAACCACGTGGTCCCCTACCCTAAGCTGACTCTAACTTCAAGTTATTCAATAGTAGAGCTTTATCCTAGCTTGTGCTCAGTGTAAAACCTTGTATCCTCTTTATGTGGACCAAGGCTTTTAACGTAAGGTAGTGTGGTAAAGTTATTATTATTATTGTTATTGGTGTGAATGTATATGGGGGGCCGTTAAGGGGTTAATAAATAAGTACATAAATTATAGGAGTATCCCTTCTTCCTGTGTGGGAGTGTAGTAGTACATTATTCACATTCTTGTAAAGCCACTAGTACGCACAGCGTTTCGGGCAGGTCCTTAATCCGCGGGCAGGTCCTTAATCCCAGTGCATTGATCAACCCTTAGACTGACATATATGGTCTAGTAGTAAGGTATTATTACTGTGGATAATTTATTTTGGGGGCCGGGCCTTTTAGCTCTCCCATAGTTGATAACTCTGTCTTCTAACTGCCCTTACCCCTTAATAGTACCAGTTTCCCCATAGCAAGCCCACCACACCACAATTAATTTTAACAAGTGGTTGGCCAGTCCGGGAGGAACATTATAAGTGTAAAAAAATAGATTCTTGAGTGCCAAAACTAAAATTTTTTGTTTTCCGCAGAACGGTTGTGTGCTAGCCTAGGGTCCAGCTCTTCTAGCAAAAGACATTCTTGCACTGACTGGACACCCAGCTGGATCCCTTCACGATTAAGGTTAGTGTGGCCTTGTGTTAGGGGCCGTGCAAATTTTTTTTTTTTTTTTTCCAATTTTTATTTTTTAATTTTTTCTTTGGCTGGGAGCTAAAATTATTAGTGATGTCATCTGAAATGCAGAGACTGGCAAGGGAGCCTTCAGTGGTAGAGATAAAGAAACTCACCAAGTCTAATTTAGTATTGTTAGGCAAGGAATTTGACCTAGAATTAAATGTCGCGGATAAAAAGTGGACTTTGGTGAATGAAATATTACAACATTGTATTGATAAAGAACTATTGGCAAGTGATACACCTTTATGCCAGCCTAGCCAAGCAGAAAGTGCAACTCATAGGGATAGAGAATTAGCTCTAGAGTTAGCAAGAATAAAATTAGAGGAGCAAAGACTCAAAACCGAGGAGGCTAGAATTAGAGCGAATGCCACTGGACCTCCACCTGCCGGGGATTCAAACCCCAGGCATTATGAGAAAAAGAATAATTTGCCTGAATTTTCCGAGTCGGACCCTGAAAGGTTTTTCAACCATTTTCAGAGATTGGCTATGTCCATGAACTGGCCAAAAAAAAGAGTGGGTGAAAATCCTTCAGGGAAGACTTAGGGGTAAAGCACAAGATATTTTTATAAACATGCCTGACGACGAGTGTTTTGAATATGATAAAGTCAAGGAACGTATTTTGTGGGCATATGAAATTACTCCTGAAGCTCACCGCCAAGTTTATCGCAACCTTAGGCCTACTCACAACCAACCGCTCACTGAATTTGCTAATGATCAAATTAGATTGTTTGATAAATGGATTCGCTCAGCTAAAGCCGAAACATACGAGGCACTCAAGAAAACTTAATACTTAGTTAATCGAACAGTTTATAGATAGTATGCCAGACATTGTAGCTCAGTATATTAGAGGAAGGGCAGAGGTAAATTCTAAAATAGGGGATTTGGCCAAGTTGGCAGAAAACTACCAATTGGCGGGCAAAAGGCCCAATAAAAATAATTGTACCCCACAGAGTAACAAAACTTATACCCACAGCCAGTCCAGACCAGCTCATTCTAACCCTTTAACTAATGCACCTTCTGTTTCAGACATAACTAACCCTGTTAAAGTGTCTAGCCCCACAGCACCTAAGGGTGAACCGAAGGGTAATTCTGTTAGTAATGTCTTTTCTCCCCGACGTTTTTGTGGTCACTGTAAACGTCCAAACCACACTATTAGCCGTTGCTGGCAACTGTACCCGGAAAAAAGACCCAATGCTCTAGTTGTGACACAGGGCTTGAGGCCTTCGGAAGGGTTAGGGAGTAAGACCTCCAACCCACAGTGGTTGGACTTGCTTACCCCATTCTTATCGAAAGGGAGACTACTTTTGTCTGAGGGTTCTTCCTGGAAGGACGTGGTGATCTTCCGAGACACCGGTGCCATCCAGACTTTAATTTTAGAGAGTGCGTTGCAAGGTGCCAACACTCTCGACACTGGAGAGGTGGTACTGGTCGAGGGTGTCACTAGTGATACTCGAGCAGTACCCCTCCATAAGGTTACCCTGGAATCTGATTTCCACAAGGGTGTTTGTACAGTCGGAGTCACTTCATACCTACCTTTCCCTAATGTTGATGTAATAGTTGGTAATGATTTAGCAGGAGATAAGGTAGGGGACTCCAGACTGCCTATTATGTTGCATACCCCTAAGGTTTGCCTGGATCCACCCGCCGCAGAGGATAATGTTGTGAACCCTGCGTGCGCGGTGACCAGGTCTATGGGACTTAAATGTAAGGGCAGCCCTGTGCTTGCCAAGGTGGTAAATCCCGAGGACTCGAGGAACTTTCTGAGTCGTGAAAACCAAGTGGACCTCGTGGACACATTCATGGCCCGACTCGATGACATGGCCGAGGACATTGTGGAGAGCCTGCCACCGCCATCTACCGAGAGTAGTGGGGAGGTGGAGGAGAACACTGTTGAGCCTCGGCCAATGGCATCTGACCAAGGCCTAGATGCCTCCTTGAGTGAGTTACAGAAAGCTGACCCCACTCTTGCAGATTGTCATGAGACAGCCAGTCTCTATGGAGGAAATTGTAGACGCAGCAACTGGGTACTACTACAATGATCGGATTTTGATGAGAAAATGGAGACCACAGAGTGCTCCCTTGTCAAATGAGTGGGAGGTAGTCCACCAGGTTATGTTGCCGACCTGCTATAGAGAAAGAGTTTTGGCAGCTGCTCATGATGATCCTATGGGGGGACATCAAGGTATTAATATTACGTATCACAAAATTTTAAAGTATTTTTTCTGGCCCAAGCTGAAAAGCGATGTGGCAAAATTTTGTAATGCATGTATTGTTTGTCAACTGGTTGGGAAACCAAACCAGACTCCACCTAAAGCTCCTCTAAGGCCTATTGTTGTGCCAGAGGAACCATTTTCTCATGTGGTAATGGACTGTGTTGGACCATTACCTAGAACTAAGTCTGGTAATATTTACCTAATCACGATGATGTGTATCACTACTCGTTACCCAGAGGCTTTTGCTTTAAGGAACATCCGAGCAAAAACTGTTGTTGCTCGTATGTTGCAATTTTTTTCACACTTTTGGACTGCCTCGGGTCGTGCAAACTGACAATGGTACTAACTCTAAGTCTGATATTTTTTAGCAATTTTGTAAGGACCATGAAATAACTCATAAGGTTTCCAGCCCACACCATCCACAGAGTCAGGGGGTAATTGAACGTTTCCATCTAACTCTGAAGCAGATGTTGAAGACATCGTGCGAGAGTTCCCACACCTTCTGGGACGAGAATTTACCGTATGTTTTGTTTGCGGCTAGGAGGGATTACAAAGTTCACTGGGTTGTTCTCCTTTTGAGTTAGTCTTTGACCATAAAGTGCGTAGGACCCTTGCAAATGTTACAGGAGTAATCTGTTAGGGAACGTAACGTTAACCGAAGGTTCGGCTTTCTTTGCGCAACACCACCAAAGACTCAAGGACTGCAAGGCGGCTGCACTAAAGTATCTTGGGAAGGACCAAGAAAAGATGAAAGACCGAAACGATGCTACGGCTAAGTTACGGGTATTTCAGCCTGGCGACCCTGTCCTGGTATTAAAGCCTCGACTAGGGAACACTATGTCCCACAAGTACGAAGGCCCCTAGATTGTGACAGAAAAGACTGGGGACCTCACGTACAAAGTGAGGCTTTCTGACAAACGTAACCAGGTAATGCTCGTACATGTAAATCGGCTGAAGAAGTTCCAGGGCCCCAGGCCCATTGCACTAACCAATGTTTCCATTTCCAGTGAGGGAGGGGATGATTGTTCTGGGGACCCAACTAATCTCATCTTCAATAATTCTAGTTCTGTGAATGCTGTGGAGGAGGGACTGTCCCATTTGCAGATGGCCCAACATGAAGAGGTGCAGTCGTTGGTTGATGAATTCTCCAGTCTGTTCGGGGAGGTCCCGACCCAGACTGATGCCATTTGCCATGATGTCGAGTTGACGGACTACACTCCCATTCGCCTTCAACCCTATCGGATGAGTCCAGAAAAGAAGGCCATTGTATGGAAGGAGGTCGACTTCTTGCTCCAGCACTGCCTCATCCGGCCGAGCCAGGGCTCTTGGTGCTCGCCTTGCCTTTCGGTCCCCAAAGCAGACAGCTCCTGGCGATTATGTACCGACTATCGGCAGCTCAACAAGGTGACCATTGTGGATGCCTATCC
Source organism: Procambarus clarkii (assembly GCF_040958095.1). Classification (NCBI taxonomy): domain Eukaryota; kingdom Metazoa; phylum Arthropoda; class Malacostraca; order Decapoda; family Cambaridae; genus Procambarus; species Procambarus clarkii. The sequence goes on along the minus strand of NC_091169.1, from coordinate 12,306,108 downwards.
GCTGCCCCTCCTCGAGGACTGCATCGACGAGCTGGGAAACGCCAAGTACATCTCGAAATTCGACCTCTCGAGGGGGTATTATCAAATCCCACTCACTGAACGTGCTAAACAACTAACTGCGTTCGTGACACCCGAGGGTGTTTTTGAGTATCAAGTGTTACCATTCGCCTTGCGTATTGCCCCTGCCACGTTCCAGAGGCTAATGAACTCTCTGCTCGCTAATGTGCCAAATTGTCGGACGTATTTAGATGATATCGTGCTCTTTGACAGTAATTGGGCTGACCACATAGCTAGGTTATGCCAGTTGTTTGCAATCTTGAAAAGGGCAAATCTTACCTTAAATGCTAAAAAGTGTCATTTTGGCCAAGGCACAGTGACGTACCTCGGTTATGAAGTGGGCCAAGAAAAAGTGTTACCTCGGCAAGATAAAATCAGTGCCATTCTGGAGTATCCAGTACAAAAGTCTAAAAAGGACGTTCAAAGATTTATCGGTATGTGTGCGTACTATCGACGCTTTTGTCAGAACTTTTCCAGTGTTGCCACTCCTCTCACAGACTTGATGTGGAAAGCCATTAAATTTAAGTGGTCATCAGACTGTGCAGAGGCATTTAAAAATTTGAAATTGATCTTAGCTTCCGCCCCAGTGCTTGCTAGTCCAAGGTTCGATCGACCGTTTAAAATTCATGTGGACGCGTCTGACTCGGGTGCTGGTGCAGTGTTGTTGCAAACTGGGGATGATCAAGTGGAACACCCAGTATATTATTACTCTGTGAAATTCGACAAGGCGCAACGCAATTATTCAGTGGTAGAAAAAGAGGCGTTGGCGCTAGTGTTAACATGTAAAAAGTTTGAAGTTTACCTCACAGGTAATATAGTGGAAGTGTACACGGACCATAACCCACTAGTCTTCCTGACTCAGATGAAGGGTAAGAATAAACGCATCCTCAGGTGGGCGTTGTACCTACAGGACTTCAATCTTTCCATTACCCACCTACCGGGCCGACTCAACGTGATGGCCGACGCTCTGTCCAGGTTGCCTGAATAACATTCATCTGAGCCACAGGAAGCCATTTACCAACTGTCATGCTTTAGTTATTTTTTTTTAGGTTCTCCTGTGACATTAAATATTCCGTGTCCAAATTATTTACTTCCCTGTTTTTTTGTGTATGTTTTTTTTTCTTTCAGAGAACTCCTTTGTATTTTTCTTGCAGAGAAATTGTTGTTTTTGATTAATTTTTTTTTGTCATATTTTTCTTTTTATTCTCTGTATACTCTTACAAAAAAAATATGACTACTATTCTAGTAGTCACATTTTTTTTCTTCTCTGAAGGGGGGAGGAGTGTTACGACCCTGGGTTCTTCAGTGGAAACCAGAGGTCAAAATTTTACTAATTAAGCTACGTTAGAGTAGGAAATCGCAACCCGATGTGTCTTTGTTTGTATCTTCCCTGCCAGACGTAAGACTGTTCTTGTTTCTCAAAGAGCATTTAAAGACTGAGCTGGGGGTTGATTATTAAATAATAACATAGGCACCAACTAAACTTGGGGTAGGACTGCTGTACGATTAGTTGAGCAGTCTACTGGCAGCGAGTGAGCTGGAGAAGAGATGGCAAGAGTCGGGTCTTCTCTGCTGGCTGGCTGTGGTGAAAGGAACCCTCTCTCCTTCCTCCTCCTTTCCTTATTTCTGTGTCTTGTTCAAGCTAAGTATATACTGTGTACATTATTCAATTTCTAGCATACTTATGTTCTATGTGTAGAGTAGTCTATTTTATGTGTAGTAGGTGTTTTTAGGGTTTATATTACTAGTTATTCAAAAGGGGGTCCCATTGGAACCACGTGGTCCCCTACCCTAAGCTGACTCTAACTTCAAGTTATTCAATAGTAGAGCTTTACCCTAGCTTGTGCTCTGTGTAAAACCTTGTATCCTGTTTATGTGGACCAAGGCTTTTAACGTAAGGTAGTGTGGTAAAGTTATTATTATTATTGTTATTGGTGTGAATGTATATGGGGGGGCCGTTAAGGGGTTAATAAATAAGTACATGAATTATAGGAGTATCCCTTCTTCCTGTGTGGGAGTGCATTGATCAACCCTTAGACTGACATATATGGTCTAGTAGCAAGGTATTATTACTGTGGATAGTTTATTTTGGGGGCTGGGCCTTTTAGCTCTCCCATAGTTGATAACTCTGTCTTTTAACTACCCTTACCCCTTAATAGTACCAGTTCCCCCATAGCAAGCCCACCACACCACAATTAATTATAACAGACCACAACACAGCAGTTGCAACATCAGGATCTGCGGGTTGGTACAAGAATTCAACAAACCATGAACCACTTAGTTTGATGAAAGGGAACAGTAGAGCAACAGAAGTACACTTACATCGCATCAGGCTTGGATACCCATGTGCATGGGAAATAGGCTTACAGGTTTCGGAATATGAGAGGAAATGTCAGCACTGTGGAGAAATGCCCGACAGACCACTGTAACATTATCTAACACAGTGCACAGTTACAAACCCATTAAGATTTCAACTTAGATTCAACAAAGCAGAAGAAGTTGTTAAAACACATATGGCAAAATCTTACTGAAGCGACCATACGAGTCATAAATACTCATACTCCGCCCAAGTAAAACAGAATCAAGCAACATTTAGTGGGCCAGCCAGAGGCTTAGGGCCCGCGCAGGAATATCCCTGCAAAAAAAAAAAACACACCAAAAAACATAATGCCCATAACTAAGATAACACCTCCAACAGAGATAACACAAACAAAGATTACACTCACAACAGAGATAACACCACCAACAAAGATAAACCCACCAACAAAGATAACACCACCAACAAAGATAAACCCACCAACAAAGATAACACCACCAACAAAGATAACCCCACCAACAAAGATAACCCCACCAACAAAGATAACACCACCAACAAAGATAAACCCACCAACAAAGATAACACCACCAACAAAGATAACCCCACCAACAAAGATAACACCACCAACAAAGATAACCCCACCAACAAAGATAACCCCACCAACAAAGATAACACCACCAACAAAGATAAACCCACCAACAAAGATAACACCACCAACAAAGATAAACCCACCAACAAAGATAACACCACCTACAACACAAAGACAATGCCAACAAAGCTAACACAACCTACAGCTCAAACATAACACAATAAACAAAGATCATACCCATAATGAAAAGAACACCACCAAAAGAGATAACACCAACAGAGATAAAATCATCTACAGCACAAACATAACACAACCAACAAAGATAACACCTAGAAAGATAACATCACTAACAAAGATAACACCATAAACGTCACAAAGATAACACCATCAATATAGATAACGCCACAAACAAACTCAACACAAACACCCAACATAACACCACTACCAAAGATATCAACACCTACAGCACAAACAAAACACCGCCAACAGAGATAACACCACCAACAAAGATAACACCACCCACTGAACAAACGTAACACAACCAAAAAAATAACACCAACAACAAACAAAACGCTACCAACAAAGACAACATCACCCACAGAACAAACGTAACACAACGAAAAAAAAATAACGCCAACAACAAACAAAACGCCACCAACAATGATAACATCACCAACAATGATATCAACATCTGCAGCACAAACATAACACAACCAAAAAAGATAACACCACCAACAAAGATAACACCAGCAAGAAAGATAACACCACCAACAAAGATAATGTAACAGGGGCCAACCTTAAACCTCACTACTGGTTAAATGCTGGTCGTTATGAAGACAAATTAAAGAAATATATATACAGAAATCAGAGTTCAGCTGAATTACCTTCAGTACAATCTCTCGAGATCTAAACGTTTGACCATTTAGATATCACGAACTCAGAGACACTGTATCCTCTAGGTTAAACTGCCAACTCTGAATATTCGCCGCCACCACATGCTAGGTCTGAGTAAATCTCCCAATTGATGGAAGGATACCATCAATTAAGCGTACCATGAAATTCTATCCCCAATTATATGAAAAGGAGGGATAAGCTTTACGTTAATGTGGAAATTAAATGAAAAGGGGTTATCTTTTAATTAAGGAACTGCTTGTTGACTTGCATGAGGAAACTAGGTGTAGACATGAGACTTGCGTGTCTACAACACCACGAACGAAGATAACACGACCAACAAACATAACACCACTAACAAACATAACACCACCAACAAACATAACACCAACAACAAAGATAATACCGCCAACAAAGATAACACCAACTGACAAAGCTAAAACCACCAACAAAGATAACACCACCAACAAAAATAACACCACCAACGAACATAACACCAACAACAAACATAAACTCACCATCAAAGATAACTCCACCAACAAAAATAACACCACCAACAAAAATAACACCACCAACGAACATAACACCAACAACAAACATAAACTCACCATCAAAGATAACTCCACCAACAAAAATAACACCACCAGCAAAAATAACACCAGCAACAAACATAACACCAACAACAAACATAACACCAACAACAAACATAACACTACCAACAAAGATAACTCCTCCAACAAACATAACACTGTTGGAAATAACCAACAGCTTTCATTCATCATTTTGTAATTTAGTACAACATCTTTATATTAACAACAAGTAGTTACTAAAATTACTAACTTGTTGAATTAACTATACTAATATTTTCATACTGCGCAATATCCTGCCAAATCCTTTTTAGTCTCCATGACGCCGTGATGTTGTCAGGCTGAAACATGAAATATTCCCCATATTATGGGAATTTTACCAAGTCCAGTTATTTACTTTCCCTTTTTACAGATAATCTTTTATGAAAGAGTTTGCTTATTTGGCATATAACTGCTTACTGAGCTCACTCATTTAATCAAATTGATTACTCTAGCAGATATTATTGTAACGTGACATAATTCTATAACAAACCCTTCTCGTTTATTTCGTGCAGTTTTAATTAAACAAATTGCCTTACGAGAAGTGGTATTATGATATATCATATTTATTTATAACATTAATATTGATTATAACTCCTTACTTCCCTAATTAATTACGAGTAAGTAAATAGCTTTACGCTCGGGATTCCTATGGAACGTACTGCGCATGTGTATCCAGGTGAGTAAAAAAGGAGAGACGCCATTAACAGCGTGTTCAGGAAGAGAGAGAGAGAAGCGACAGCAGCCATCTTGGTAAGTCTCTCTCTCTCTCGAGGAACGTCTCTTGCTCGCTCTTACACCAGCGAGAAAGAAGTACATTATCTGGAAGATAACAGCAGTGTCCTGAAGCTAGTGTAATTCCAATTCCGTAATCGACGTCATTCACGCAGCAACTGAAGACGAAGGATTGGCACAGTTCTCATGACCAACGAACACTCGGCTCGGCAACTAATATATCTATATATATATGTATATATATATATATGTATATATGAATGAAAACTCACACCCCAGAAGTGACTCGAACCCATACTCCCAGAAGCAACGCAACTGGTAACTACAGGGCGCCTTAATCCGCTTGACCATCACGGCCGTAAAAAGGAAGTGATAGCCGAGGCTCAAAGTGATAGCCGAGGAAGTGGCTCAAATAGCCTCGGCTATCACTTCCTTTTGACGGCCGTGATGGTCAAGCGGATTAAGGCGCCCTGTAGTTACCAGTTGCGTTGCTTCTGGGAGTATGGGTTCGAGTCACTTCTGGGGTGTGAGTTTTCATTCGCATATAGTCCTGGGGACCATTCAGGCTTGTTCGCATTTGTGTTCCTCACGTGTGCCCCAAAGAATGAGGTGATTTGGTGAAATGCTATGCCCAAGATTACCATCCGAGTTGCCGTCGGGGAAGTGGCTCAAATAGCCTCGGCTATCACTTCCTTTTGACGGCCGTGATGGTCAAGCGGATTAAGGCGCCCTGTAGTTACCAGTTGCGTTGCTTCTGGGAGTATGGGTTCGAGTCACTTCTGGGGTGTGAGTTTTCATTCGCATATAGTCCTTGGGACCATTCAGGCTTGTTCGCATATATATATATATATATATATATATATATATATATATATATATATATATATATATATTTATATATATATATATATATATATATATATATATATATATATATATATATATATATATATATATATTTATATATATGCGAACAAGCCTGAATGGTCCCAAGGACTATATGCGAATGAAAACTCACACCCCAGAAGTGACTCGAACCCATACTCCCAGAAGCAACGCAACTGGTAACTACAGGGCGCCTTAATCCGCTTGACCATCACGGCCGTCAAAAGGAAGTGATAGCCGAGGCTATTTGAGCCACTTCCCCGACGGCAACTCGGATGGTAATCTTGGGCATAGCATTTCACCAAATCACCTCATTCTTTGGGGCACACGTGAGGAACACAAATGCGAACAAGCCTGAATGGTCCCCAGGACTATATGCGAATGAAAACTCACACCCCAGAAGTGACTCGAACCCATACTCCCAGAAGCAACGCAACTGGTAACTACAGGGCGCCTTAATCCGCTTGACCATCACGGCCGTCAAAAGGAAGTGATAGCCGAGGCTATTTGAGCCACTTCCCCGACGGCAACTCGGATGGTAATCTTGGGCATAGCATTTCACCAAATCACTCATTCTTTGGGGCACACGTGAGGAACACAAATGCGAACAAGCCTGAATGGTCCCCAGGACTATATGCGAATGAAAACTCAAATATATATATATATATATATATATATATATATATATATATATATATATATATATATATATATATATATATATTTATATATATATATATATAAATATATATACAATTCTCTCAATTCTCCAAAATTCATTTTTATTTCTAGTCTGACGCGACACTTGAGCGCGTTTCGTAAAACTTATTACATTTTCAAAGACTTTACACATACACAACTGAATAGAACTTACATATCTCCGATTTGTTTATATCTACATTTGAGTGAGGTGGATGGGGTGAGGTGGTATTAAATAGGGTATTAATTTCATCAACACAAGACAGAACACGGGTGGCTTAATCTTTATCAATCAATCAATCTACCGACCAGTGTTCATCGACGACGACGTGCAGTAAATCATGGACATCGGTAAATCATGGAGTTCGAGTTCATCACTTGTCACCACTTGGTCCGGGAGACATCTCCCGTCACGCAGGGTGCAGTCGCGCCTCCACAGATCTCCAGTATCATCTATTGATACTGGTGATGGCTCAAAAGGGCCACCACTTACGAGCTAATCATGCCCGTGCCACCGTTTGGGTGGCTTCATCTTCATCTTAACACATTCACAAGGGAGACATCTCCCGTCACGCAGGGTGCAGTCGCGCCTCCACAGATCTCCAGTATCATCTATTGATACTGGTAATGGCTCAAAAGGGCCACCACTTACGAGCTATTCATGCCCGTGCCACCTTTTGGGTGGCTTCATCTTCATCTTAACACATTCACAAAGGAGACATCTCCCGTCACGCAGGGTGCATTCGCACCTCCACAGATCTCCAGTATCAGCTCTTGATACTGGTAATGGCTCAAAAGGGCCACCACTTACGGGCTATTCATGCCCGTGCCACCTTTTGGGTGGCTTAATCTTTATCAATCAATCAATCAACAGAACACGAAACAATGGGTATTGAAATGGAAGTGATTGTAGAAAGCCTATTGGTCCATATTTATTGATGCTTCTATATTGGAGCGGAGTCTTGAGGTGGGTAGAATATAGTTGTGCATTAATTGGCTGTTGATTGCTGGTGTTGACTTCTTAATGTGCAGTGCCTCGCAAACGTCAAGCCGTCTGCTATCGCTGTATCTATCGATGATTTCTGTGTTGTTTACTAGGATTTCTCTGGCGATGGTTTGGTTGTGGGAAGAGATTATATGTTCCTTAATGGAGCCCTGTTGCTTATGCATCGTTAAACGCCTAGAAAGAGATGTTGTTGTCTTGCCTATATACTGGGTTTTTTGGAGCTTACAGTCCCCAAGTGGGCATTTGAAGGCATAGACGACGTTGGTCTCTTTTAAAGCGTTCTGCTTTGTGTCTGGAGAGTTTCTCATGAGTAGGCTGGCCGTTTTTCTGGTTTTATAGTAAATCGTCAGTTGTATCCTCTGATTTTTGTCTGTAGGGATAACGTTTCTATTAACAATATCTTTCAGGACCCTTTCCTCCGTTTTATGAGCTGTGGAAAAGAAGTTCCTGTAAAATAGTCTAATAGGGGGTATAGGTGTTGTGTTAGTTGTCTCTTCAGAGGTTGAATGGCGTTTCACTTTCCTTCTTATGATGTCTTCGACGAAACCATTGGAGAAGCGTTGTTGACTAGGACCTGCCTTACCCTACAGAGTTCTTCGTCGACTTGCTTCCATTCTGAGCTGTGGCTGAGAGCACGGTCGACATATGCGTTAACAACACTCCTCTTGTACCTGTCTGGGCAGTCGCTGTTGGCATTTAGGCACATTCCTATGTTCGTTTTCTTAGTGAAGACTGCAGTGTGGAAACCTCCGCTCTTTTCCATGACTGTTACATCTAGAAAAGGCAGCTTCCCATCCTTTTCCATCTCGTAAGTGAAACGCAGCACGGAACTCTGCTCAAATGCCTCCTTCAACTCCTGCAGATGTCTGACATCAGGTACCTGTGTAAAAATGTCGTCAACATACCTGCAGTATATGGCCGGTTTCAAGTTCATGTCGACTAAGACTTTTTGCTCGATGGTACCCATGTAGAAGTTTGCAAACAGGACACCTAGGGGAGAACCCATGGCGACCCCATCTACTTGCTTATACATGTGCCCATCCGGGCTCAAGAAGGGTGCCTCTTTAGTACAAGCTTGGAGTAGTTTCCTCAGAATATTTTCTGGTATGTCAAGAGGAGTACAGGCTGGATCACGATACAGTCTGTCGGCTATCATCCCGATTGTCTCGTCCACAGGTACGTTGGTAAACAGCGATTCTACGTCCAACGAGGCTCTTATCCCTGTGGCCCGTGTGCCCCGCAGTAAGTCAACAAATTCCTTTGGAGACTTCAGGCTGAAGGCGCAAGGAACATAAGGAGTCTGCAGGCCGTTGAGTCGCTTCGCCAGTCTGTACGTGGGTGTGGGTATCTGGCTAATGTCTCCGTGGTGTAATGGTAAGACACTCGCCTGGCGTTCCGCGAGCGCTATGTCATGGGTTCGTATCCTGGCCGGGGAGGATTTACTGGGCGCAATTCCTTAACTGTAGCCTCTGTTTAACGCAACAGTAAAATGTGTACTTGGATGAAAAAACGATTCTTCGCGGCAGGGGATCGTATTCCAGGGACCTGCCCGAAACGCTACGCGTACTAGTGGCTGTACAAGAATGTAACAACTCTTGTATATATCTCTCTCAAAATGATTGGCCGAAGTGGGTTTCCAGGCTTGTGTGTCTTGACATTTCCATACGCATATCCAGGTTTATATTCCCCAATGATCTTTGGCAGGTGGAGTCCGGATTTCTTGGCGTTCACAGTTTCGATCAGTTTGTTGACCTTCGCTTTTGTCTTGTGTTGATGAAATTAATACCCAATTAAATACCACCTCACCCCATCCACCTCACTCAAATGTAGATATAAACAAATCGGAGATATGTAAGTTCTATTCAGTTCTGTATGTGTAAAGTCTTTGAAAATGTAATAAGTTTTACGAAACGCACTCAAGTGTCGCGTCAGACTAGAAATAAAAATGAATTTTGGAGAATTGATTTTTGAATTACCTCCAACAGTGAAAAGAAATGTACGAAAGATTGAGAAAATTCGTGTTAGAATTATTAATCTTACTTTTTCGGTCATATTTAATAATATATGTCTACAGGAAAGACTGCTACCAAAATATACTAATAATATATATATATATATATATATATATATATATATATATATATATATATATATATATATATATATATATATATATATATGTGTGTGTATATCACGAAAATAAACACGTGATTAAAAATGCGACAATGTCAGACCACGGAGGAAAAATGAAACAGGAATTTCCTTAAGTACTTTCGTATATTAATACATCTTCAGAAGGAGTACATCTTCACTCCTTCTGAAGATGTATTAATATACGAAAGTACTTAAGGAAATTCCTGTTTCATTTTTCCTCCGTGGTCTGACATTGTCACATTTTTAATCACGTGTTTATTTTCGTGATATACACACACACACACACACACACATATATATATATATATATATATATATATATATATATATATATGCAAACAAGCCTGAATGGTCCCCAGGACTATATACAACTGAAAACTCACACCCCAGAAGTGACTCGAACCCATACTCCCACAACTGGTATGTACAGGGACGCCTTAATCCGCTTGACCATCACGACCGGACATAAGGAAGTGATAGCCGAGGCTATATGAACCACTTCCCCGCCGGCACTCGGATGGTAATCTTGGGCATAGCATTTTATCAAATCACCTCATTCTTTGGGGCACACGTGAGGAACACAAATGCAAACAAGCCTGAATGGTCCCCAGGACTATATACAACTGAAAACTCACACCCCAGAAGTGACTCGAACCCATACTCCCACAACTGGTATGTACAGGGACGCCTTAATCATCCGAGTGCCGGCGGGGAAGTGGTTCATATAGCCTCGGCTATCACTTCCTTATGTCCGGTCGTGATGGTCAAGCGGATTAAGGCGTCCCTGTACATACCAGTTGTGGGAGTATGGGTTCGAGTCACTTCTGGGGTGTGAGTTTTCAGTTGTATATAGTCCTGGGGACCATTCAGGCTTGTTTGCATTTGTGTTCCTCACGTGTGCCCCAAAGAATGAGGTGATTTGATAAAATGCTATGCCCAAGATTACCATCCGAGTGCCGGCGGGGAAGTGGTTCATATAGCCTCGGCTATCACTTCCTTATGTCCGGTCGTGATGGTCAAGCGGATTAAGGCGTCCCTGTACATACCAGTTGTGGGAGTATGGGTTTGAGTCACTTCTGGGGTGTGAGTTTTCAGTTGTATATAGTCCTGGGGACCATTCAGGCTTGTTTGCATTTGTGTTCCTCACGTGTGCCCCAAAGAATGAGGTGATTTGATAAAATGCTATGCCCAAGATTACCATCCGAGTGCCGGCGGGGAAGTGGTTCATATAGCCTCGGCTATCACTTCCTTATGTCCGGTCGTGATGGTCAAGCGGATTAAGGCGTCCCTGTACATACCAGTTGTGGGAGTATGGGTTCGAGTCACTTCTGGGGTGTGAGTTTTCAGTTATATATATATATATATATATATATATATATATATATATATATATACACCACCTCTAGTGCAAGTGTAGGGACCCATAGCCTCGGAGAAGAAAATAAAGAGTACTCAGAGAAGACCTTGTGTATCCTCACTGAACACTTTGATATTTTCTTCTCCTACCACCCCTATTCTTTTGGTATGTGTGTATATTTATCTAACTTTATTTGAAAATGTCATTACACAAAAAAAGTTACAATATTGATTACATGCAGGGTACAAGGCTGCTTGTCACAAGTTGAATAGCTCCTCCAGCTCCTCAGATGGTGGGCAGGAACCATGGATGCAGTGAGCATTTCTTCTCTTGATTGCCACACTAAGGCGCTGAAAAAGAAAACTGGCAGCTCTAGGGCCTCTAGTTGTTTCGATTAGCTTAGACCCCAACTCTTTCAAAAAACTAGCAGCACTTTTACCCCAGGCACCAAGTGTCTCTGAGGCAATGGGGACAAAATTGTAGTGGTGCTCAAGGTCTCTGTATTTACGTGATTTGTCCGCTTCCTGGTGATTGGCAGCTCCTCCTGCTTGTGTAGCACTGAAGTCAACATAGGTATTGGCTAAAGTTGAAACGCAAGTGTAGTCCCACACCAACTGTCTACCATTCTTCCAGGGGTTCACCGTGATTCCGTCTGGGCGACCGACAGGCTCATCAGAGTTGCGGGACATTAGGTAACGGGGCTCTCTCTTTGCTGGACAACCGGCTGTGGTAAGGCTTCTCTTAATAATGTCATTGACCTCACCGTGTCTTGCATGCCATCCTCCTGTCCTTTGGCAGAGAAGGCAATGCCGTCCGTACCTGTCGGCCTCTGCCTCGCTGCAAATACACCTGTATTCGGTGTGGATTGGGGCAGCGAGGCGGAGAGCCACGGCAATTCGGAGGGCCTGCGGTGTGGGATGGGTGCCGGTTGCTGACATTGGGGTTGCTAATAGGAAATTACATGTATGGGGAGCTGCTACAGCTCTCAGTCAGGCAGTGTCATGTGGTGTTGTCGCAGCTTCTAGCAAAGTCGCCGCTTCTTGGTTGGCAATGGGGGCGATCCCAGCTGGATTGCTTTTGGGCTTCAGAAAGCGGTGGTTGGGGTGCTGGTCCTGCGAGAGAGACCCATTTGGTTGTGCAGTCTGTGAAGCTGGGATCATGTACCCCTGCCTGTTGAACTAGGTGCTCAGGTGGGATTTCCTTCACCAAGTTGTCAGACCCCACTGAAGAGGACAGGAACGCTGGTACAGCAATTTGTGTTGCTGTGCGCACGCCAAGGCCCCCGAGTCTAACAGGAAGGGAGGCCTGTTTCCACTGTGAGTCGCTGAGGGAAAGATTGAGGGCTTTTTCTAGTGTTGATTTCAGCAAGCTGTCGTACTCTTTGAATTTAGTATTGTTGAAAGATGGCGAACATCTTAGAAAGTAGGTCAGCCTGGGGAGGGACAAGCATCTGGTGATGAGGTAAAGTGCATCATGAGCATCGGTGTCTTCAATCCTCTCGTTCATCCTCTTCATTCCTTCCAAGAGGTGCACCTAGGAGTGTGCTGTCCTCAGGGTTAGTTGTATGAATGTCAGGCAAAACAACCGTTATATGCTCTATTATGTGCTGGTTGGTTTAGGTTATTTCGCACTTGGAAGAGTTCAGGGTAAGGCCTAGGCTTGCTCCTTGCTCCTGAATTATTCTTATGTCGTCCAAGAGGGAGGCTGGGGAGCCGGCTAGAGTACCATTACCCAAAAACCAAATATTGAGCTCACTGGACAGGTTATCGGTGACTTCCTTGACGACTAGGCAGAAAAGAAAAGGAGCAAGGGGGTGTCATGTTCACAGAAAATGGTACCATCCGTTTTCTATGTGCGGCGGCTGAGACGCCAGAGAGACAGAAGGTAAAGAAGAGCGTACAGGACGCCCGCCAAGCTTGGTAGCTACTAGTCATGTAATCATATTAAGTATTAAAGTCAGTAACCAAGTCATGACTTTACATCAACCCTACAACCAAGACTTCCTCAATAACACACAAACACCACATTGGCGACGAGGATGAACTGTGAACGCAGGTATTTGTTCAGTTTCAAACACAAGGGAGAAGCATGCTGCCTGGAGGAGGAAGAGAAGCTGTGAGCGCCATACCCGATGCTGTATGCTAACCGATGCTGTGTGCTAACCAATGCTGTGTGCTAAACGATGCTATGTGCTAACCAATGCTGTGTGCTACCCAAGCTGTGTGCTACCCAAGCTGTGCTGAAGAAACTGTGTACTGAGGAATCTGCCGACGTTGTGTACGAAACGACGCTTTAATGTGTACAAAACCTGATGTTCTGGTTACGAAACGACGCTTCGTGCTACAAAATTCATCACACTGAACTGACTGCTGTAACAACTGCTGTACCAACTGCTGCACCAACTGCTGCACCAACTACTGCTGTACCAACTGCTGCTGTACCAACTGCTGCTGTACCAACTGCTGCTGTACCAACTGCTGTACCAACTGCTGTGCTGCTGCTGTGAGTAGGAACAACACATGTACACAAGGGCTAGGTAAGAAGTCAGTTGCTGCTATATTGTGCACTGTTGTGAACTTTTGCATTAAAATGCTTGTGTGCTTTGCAAAATTAAAGTAATTACAGTGAATTCTTGACTAACATATACAGTGCAGTAAGTGTTTAATATTCTGAGGAACATTTAAATGATAAGTTACATTTATTCAGTAAAAATGGCAAATATACCTCAGTTTCCTGCATTTGATCCTGACTGTGACCAGACAAACCTGTCACAGAGGTGGGTCAAATGGCTTAAAAAGTTTGAAAATTTGTTGATAGTTTCTGACATCAAAAGTGCTGAAAGAAAGCGTGCCTTTCTACTTCATTATGCAGGTGATAGAGTTTGTGACATCTTTGACACACTGAAAGACACTGGTGGTGCCAAAGATTATGACACTGCCAAAGCCAAACTAACAGAGCATTTCAAACCAAGGCAAAATACTGCTATGGAAATTATGCATTTCAGGAGAGCAAAACAACTCTCTAATGAAACTGTGGATCAATACCACACACGTCTGCAGGGTTTAGCAGCCCATTGTGAGTTTGCTGATGTTGACAAAGAAATCAAACAGCAAATAATTGAATCATGCACATCTACACGTCTTCGTCGAAGAGCTCTAGAACTTGTTGATGATGACAGTTCTCTTACCAAGATACTGGATATGGCTCGTCGAATGGAAGATGCTGCACGTGATGCTCGTGTCATGGAGTGCAGTGCCAATAACGGTTCTGCCACTGTTACTAACAGTGATGAGGTACGTAAGGTTCAGGGAGGACACCGTGATCAAAGAAGATATCATGGCAAACCTAACAGTAAATTTAGCCGAGAACCACGTCACAACTGGGGTCAAGGAACAAGGCTCAAGCAGTCACAACGACCCACATCAGAGGGTGTCAACAATAAATGTTACAATTGTGGAGGAGACTACCCACACCAAGATAATGTTTGTCCTGCTCAAGGTAAGAAGTGCTATGAGTGTGGAAAACTAGGTCATTTTGGTGCTATGTGTCGTTCTGCACTTAAGAAACCACAGTTAATGAATAAAAGCACTGTACGAGGATCAGGTCATAGGGGTCGAGGTGGTAAACACAATATTGCACCTCATATCCAGAATGTTAATAATATACAAGACAACATTTCATTACAACCAGTCTCAGATGACAGTGAATGTGATTATACTTATGGAGTACAAGCAATCACAGAATGGAATGATCTTCCAAACAACCCAGAGACATGTGTATACATTGCTGGTATTTGTCTCAAAGTTCTCATTGACACTGGATCAAACATTGACACCATGGCTGAGTGCCACTATGAAAAATTTAGAAAACAGTTCCCAAAGCTAGAAAAATACAATGGTAAAGCCACTGCCTATGCTTCGAAGTTAGCCTTGCCAGTGATTGGAACTTTCACTGCAGAGATTAGGTCAAAGAATGCAATGCTCATTACTACATTCCATGTTGTTAGGAATGCAAAGGAGTCTTTACTCAGTTACAAGACTTCAACCAAATTGGGGCTACTTCAGCTTTCTAATGCTGTAGCAGTGGAATCTGCAAACAATGTTGATGGTATTGTTGCTGAATTTTCTGATCGATTTAAATCCATAGGTTGTTATACTGATAGCAAAGTACATCTGCATATCAACCCAGATGTAATTCCAGTTGCCCAACCACATCGCCGACAACCATTCCATACTCGCAAGAAAGTTGATGCCGAACTGGATAGGCTGATGGAACTAGATATCATTGAACCAGTAACAGGCCCAACACCATGGTAAGCCCAATTGTCACTCCACCAAAGCCGAAGAATCCAGATGAGATACGCATTTGTGTGGACATGCGTGTTCCCAACAAGGCAATAATGCGTGAACGCCATCCTACACCCACTGTAGATGATATGATCTACCGCTTGAATGGTGCAACTGTATTCAGCAAGTTAGATTTAAACAAGGGCTATCATCAGCTTGAACTTGATGATGAGAGCCGCTTCATCACAACGTTTACGACACATCGAGGTCTGTATAGGTACAAGCGCCTGAGTTTTGGTATTAACAGTGCTGCCGAGGTATTCCAGCACATCATCAGCCAGGTATTGCAAGATATACCTAATGCTGACAACATGTCTGATGACATCATTGTTTATGGCCGTACCCAAGCTGAACACGACAAAGCTCTTCGTGCAACATTGCAACGCTTACGAGAAAAGAATTTGACGCTAAGCCGAGCAAAGTGTGAGTTCAATCAACATAAAATTGAATTCTTTGGACATGTACTTAGTGACAAAGGTCTGTCTCCAGATCCTAAGAAAGTTGCAGATATCAAGAATGCTGCACCTCCTTCAACGTCCACTGAAGTACATAGTTTTCTGGGAATGGCAAACTACTGTTCTCGCTTCATTCCAGATTTTGCTACCATTACAAAGCCTCTACGTGAGCTCCTGAAGAAAAATGCATCATGGTACTGGAGCGATATCGAGCAAAATGCATTTGATGCTGTGAAAGATGCACTAGTAGAGAATGCGACTGCTGCATACTTTGATCCATCAATGGACACTGAGTTAACGGTGGATGCTAGTCCTGTTGGATTAGGTGCTGTTTTAGCCCAACACAAACCTGGTCAACCAGATTCCAGAGTAGTAATTGCCTACGCCAGCCGTTCTCTCACAGATGTTGAGCAACGATACAGTCAGACAGAGAAGGAAGCTCTTGCTCTTGTATGGGGCTGTGAACACTTCAATGTGTATCTGCTTGGTGCACCCTTCACCACGATAGTCACTGACCACAAACCGTTGGAGACCATCTTCAATAATCCAAAGTCCAAACCACCAGCTCGCATTGAGAGATGGGCTCTTCGTCTGCAACCATACAACTTTACGGTGAAATACAAGCCGGGTGCAGGCAATCCCGCTGATTACATCAGTCGACATCCTGCAAACAGTTTCACCATCACCAAGCATCAGCAAGTTGCCGAGGAATATGTACACTCTGTAACCTGTGATGCAGTCCCTAAGGCTCTTACTCTTGATGAAATCCGTACTGCAACCCTAGAGGACCCAACTCTGCAAGCAACAGTGGATGCATTGACTAAGAAAAAGTTTCCACGCATCCCACCCTCAGGAGTTGACCAAGATGCATTCAAAGCACTTGAACGCATCCAGACAGAATTAAGTGTTACGCAACAACGCGACACTGTGCTGCGAGGTACTCGTATCGTGATTCCAGCTGTTCTCCAGCAACGTGCTCTGAAGCTTGCACATCAAGGACACCAAGGTCTTGTTAGGACGAAACAGCTGCTACGAGAAAAGGTGTGGTTTCCTGGCATTGATCGTCAAGCAAAGGATATGCATGATGCCTGTGTCCCTTGCCAAGCTGCAGTGGATACTTCAAGACCAACACCTCTACAACCTTCACCACTACCTGCTGCACCATGGACGGAAGTATCAATGGACTTCTGCGGACCACTACCAACTGGAGAGTACTTGATGGTAGTCATTGATGATCACTCACGTTATCCAGAAGTAGAAATCATCAATTCCACATCTGCAAAGGCTGTCATCCCGAAACTCGACAAGATCTTTTCAAACTTTGGCATTCCTGAAGTTGTCAAGACGGACAATGGACCGCCATTCAATGGACAAGACTTTGTCAACTTTGCTGAGCATATTGGATTCAAACACCGCCGTGTGATGCCACTACATCCTCAAGCAAATGGAGAAGTTGAGAGATTCATGCAACCTCTCATGAAAGCGGTACGCTGTGCTCATGCCGAAGGACGATCCTGGAAACAAGCTATGTATGCTTTTCTCAGGAACTACCGTGCAACACCGCATGGAACACTGGGCAAGTCACCTGGTGAACTTTTATTTGGACGTCCTATGAGAATCGCACTACCCGTCATGCCAGCCAAGGTAACGGATAATCGTCTCGCTCAGAAGGATGCACTAGCCAAGGGCAAAATGAAAATTGCTCATGATCAACGTGCAAAGGAACAGTTCATAAAGGTTGGTGACACTGTTCTCGTTAAAAAGAAAAAAGAGGGAAAGCTAGATATGCCGTATGATACAAAACCATATAAAGTGATTAGTGTAAAAGGAACTATGGTAACAGCTAGTAATAGAGATCATAGTATAACACGTAATATGGCTTATTTCAAAGTGATTCCAACTAGTGTAGAAAATGATGAAGTGCAAAGTCGTGCAAAAGAAAAAGAAAAAAATAGTTATAACCCGACAAACAATTCATCAAGGGATGTTATTGCATTTAAGGACTCTCGTCCTAAACGTCATGTTAAACGCCCTACACGATTTGATGATTAATTGTGTTCCTATGTAATGAAAAGTATTTACTTATTATGCTAAACTAAATTTAATATTGTTTGAATAATGCAGATATCTCATTCAATATTTTGTAACTTTGTATTACAGTTTCTTTCATGTTTGTTTAACATTGCATATGTATTTTTAACATTGAAATCCTTTGTGGAAAAGATTAAGTTGTTTAAATTCTTTGTGTGCTTAATTAATGTTAAATGTATGCAGTATCTCTTGATATGTTAATAACTTACTTTGTGTCAATAACTTTGCTTTGTGCTACAAGCATGGTTGACATCCTGTATTCATTCTTTTTAAAGAAAAGGAGGGATGTCATGTTCACAGAAAATGGTACCATCCGTTTTCTATGTGCGGCGGCTGAGACGCCAGAGAGACAGAAGGTAAAGAAGAGCGTTCAGGACGCCCGCCAAGCTTGGTAGCTACTAGTCATGTAATCATATTAAGTATTAAAGTCAGTAACCAAGTCATGACTTTACATCAACCCTACAACCAAGACTTCCTCAGTAACACACAAACACCACAGGGGGTCACCCTGTTTGACACCTTCTTGTGATTCAATTTCATGTTCCCCAAAAAGCACAGTTAGATTCTTGCTGTAGCATGAGTTTACAAACGGGTAGAGGGAAGGAAAAAGGCGATGAACCGCATTGAGTACTGCATCCTTTCTAACCAGATTGAAAGCATTTTTGAAGTCCAGCTTTATCAGGGCTTTTTCATCCGTAATGTTGGCAATGTAGGCTCTAGCTGCATGAGCCGCTGCCTCACACCCTTGGGGAATGCCAAACCCAAGCTGTTTTGGCTTCAGCATATATATATATATATATATATATATATATATATATATATATATATATATATATATATATATATATATATATATATATATATTATTAAATATGACCAAAAAAGTAAGATTAATAATTGTAACACGAATTTTCTCAATCTTTCGTACATTTCTTTTCACTGTTGGTGGTAATTCAAAAATCAATTCTCCAAAATTTATTTTTATTTCTAGTCTGACTAGGGATGATAGCCGACAGAGTGTATCGTGATCCAGCCTGTACTCCTCTTGACATACCAGAAAATATTCTAAGGAAACTACTCCAAGCTTGTACTAAAGAGGCACCCTTCTTGAGCCCGGATGGGCACATGCATAAGCAAGTAGATAGGTTCGCCATGGGTTCTCCCCTAGGTGTCCTGTTTGCAAACTTCTACATGGGTACAATCGAACAAAAAGTCTTAGTCGACATGAACTTGAAACCGGCCATATACTGCAGGTATGTTGACGACATTTTTACACAGGTACCTGATGTCAGACATCTGCAGGAGCTGAAGGAGGCGTTTGAGCAGAGTTCTGTGATGCGTTTCACTTACGAGATGGAAAAGGATGGGAAGCTGCCCTTTCTAGATGTAACAGTCATGGAAAAGAGCGGAGGTTTCCACACTGCAGTCTACACTAAGGAAACGAACATAGGAATGTGCCTAAATGCCAACAGCGACTGCCCAGACAGGTACAAGAGGAGTGTTGTTAACGCATTATGTCGACATGTACTTTCAGCCACAGCTCAGAATGGAAGCAAGTCGACGAAGAACTCTGTAGGGTAAGGCAGGTCCTAGTCAACAATTGCTTCTCCAATGGTTTCGTCGAAGACATCATAAGAAGGAAAGTGAAACGCCATGCAACCTCTGAAGAGACAACTAACACAACACCTATATCCCCTATTAGACTATTTTACAGGAACTTCTTTTCCACAGCTCATAAAACAGAGGAAAGGGTCCTGAAAGATATTGTTAATAGAAACGTTATCCCTACAGACAAAAATCAGAGGATACAACTGACGATTTACTATAAAACCAGAAAAACGGCCAGCCTACTCATGAGAAACTCTCCAGACACAAAGCAGAACGCTTTAAAAGAGACTAACGTCGTCTATGCCTTCAAATGCCCTCTTGGGGACTGTAAGCTCCAAAAAAGCCAGTATATAGGCAAGACAACAACATCTCTTTCTAGGCGTTTAACGATGCATAAGCAACAGGGCTCCATTAAGGAACATATAATCTCTTCCCACAACCAAACCATCGCCAGAGAAATCCTAGTAAACAACACAGAAATCATCGATAGATACAGCGGATAGCAGGCGGCTTGACGTTTGCGAGGCACTACACATTAAAAAGTCAACACCAGCAATCAACAGCCAATTAATGCACAACTATATTCTACCCACCTCAAGACTCCGCTACAATATAGAAGCATCAAGAAATATGGACCAATAGGCTTTCTACAATCACTTCCATTGTTTCGTGTTCTGTCGTGTGTTGATGAATTTAATACCCTATTAATACCACCTCACCCCATCCACCTCACTCAAATGTAGATATAAACAAGTCGGAGATGTGTAAGTTCTATTCAGTTGTGTATGTGTAAACTAAAGTCTTTGAAAATGTAATAAGTTTTACGAAAACGCGCTCAAGTGTCGCGTCAGACTAGAAATAAAAATGAATTTTGGAGAATTGATTTTTGAATTACCACCAACATGTGAAAAGAAATGTACGAAAGATTGAGAAAATTAGTTTTAGAATTATTAATCTTACTTTTTCGGTCATATTTAATAATTAATATATATATATATATATATATATATATATATATATATATATATATATATATATATATATATATATATATATATATATATAATATATATATATATATATATATATATATATATATATATATATATATATATATATATATATAAACATAAAAACCAGTACGTTCCCTCTCTTGCAGTTTCCGTAATTTAATTAGGAAAATATATCAAGTTATTTCTTAGGTAGAAGAATTCTACAGTGCAGGTTATAGCTATCATTTATTATGAAGAAGAACTCTACAGTGTAATTGCCTTTCAGCTCCTGTTCGTACGTCGTGGGAGAAGATAGGCTGCGCATCGTGAACGTGTTCCAAAACATTCTGCTGCAATAAGTTGTAGGGGACGCGTGGCATCCGATTACTCTTCTCTTATTTCTTACAGCATAAGGGGGGTAGAAATAGCCTAAGCTACTCTATCCCTTTGAGATGTATTTATTGCTTATCTCAATAATCATACTTGAACTTGAACTTCTTACAGCTAAGCTGTTATTCTATTGTTATCAGTAGAATATTAATAACTTAGTTACATTAATGATCGTCCATTAAGATCTCCTTACTAACCTGAATATTTGCCATAAATTATTTCATATTGCTATGGCGTATTGAGGTGAATTTGCATCGACTTATTTCATTGCATAATTTCATATTCAACAATTACTCTAACGAAGAACCAGCATTAGCATAATGCTAAGGATGTATTAATCTTTCAGTAGGTAACCCCCCATTTTGAGAGAGTGAATTTGACACTTATTTCATGATAACATACAGTCTCATTAATATCCATAGGACACTTAGTCCGTGGAATTAATTTCAAACCACTTGCTCTCCTTAGTTTTCCCCTTTTTCATAAAAAGTGGTGGTCCTTCGTAGCTATTGAAGCTTTCATTATTTAATTCAAATGCTAGAGTTAGATTTTCCCACAAACACCACCAACAAAGAAAACGCCACCAACAAACATAACACCACCAACAAAGATATACTATCAACACACATAACCACTAACAAAGATAACAAACGCCTACAGCACAAACAACACCACCGACAAAGATAACGCCACCAACAAACATAACACCACCAACAAAGATAACACCATCATCACACATAACACCACTAACAAAGATAACATCACTAACATAGATTAAAAAAAAAACTACAACACAAACAATACCACTAACAAAGATAACACCACTAACAAACATAGCACCAACAACAAAGATAACACCACCTACGGTTGTGGTGAATGGTGTGAAGATAGCGAAGGCAGTGTTGGTGGTGGCGGGGGCCCGGGAAACTAGGATGGTGGGCTCCTGTAGGTAGGGACACGTGAAGTCCACCACGCGCTCCCTAGCCGCTGCGCGACCAGTCACCAGTTAATGTTTGACATTTAGAATTTGGTTAGTTAGTACAAATTTACAGTGAATGTTTACCTAAGAGAAAACCATAATAATTATGTGTAATATCTGTAATTAAATACATAATATTCGTGATTTAGAAGATATATTTGTCAGTGATTTAAAAATCATTACGGTAGTCATAATCATTACAGTAATAGCTGAAAAGGGGTACATCTGTCTAAATCAAGCTTTAATTTTGGCATAAGGTGAGTAACATTAAAGCTTACAATTTAAAGTGACCTATATTTGGAAACTTAGCGTGTAGCTTACCATTAAAACAATAATACAGGCATTGTTTAACTTTATATAAAAAGGTGCGACGATGAGAAGATAATATAACAAGCTAATGTAATCATTTCATGAAGTTATGCAACAGTTTTTAAGACTTTCGGCATTTTACATCTAGTGATTCTGCAGTTATCCTGAATCAAATTCCCTCCCAATACACAGGTTCATGATTTTCCACAGCATAAGCACTGCAGTTTTTACTCTCCCCTCCCTCTCCTACCCATGTCTAACATGATCTATGAAAGCACATTGGGCCAGGCATAGGTATTTACAGAACAAGCCAAGCTCTCTTAAGGGGCCACGAGTTAGTTTTTTAAACTTTGTTCAATGTCAACAAATCTCTTTTGACTAGTTGTATATGAAAAGGGCTGCAATTATCCCAAGTTTCAGTACTGCAGCCTAAATAGAAGGGGAGATTTAATTTTTTTGTGTGTTTTTTTCAACGAATATTACACATTTTCAGTAAGTTCCTACAACCACAAGTTTCAAATATAATCATTCTATGACACTTTTCTCACACATTAGCATATAATAAAGGATCTTGTGCCGGGCATTTTCCAAAATATGTTTAGTTTTACTAATACAAATGGTCAAAGTTCCCCCCCCCAAAAAAAAAAACAAAATTATGGCAAATATATCATGTTTATTGCTATTATAAAATCAATAAATGAACTTGGGATAAAATGCTGGCATAAGATTTTAGAGACGTAAACTTTACATATAAGGTGTAAGTTTCATGTAAATTGAATAAAAATGAAAGAGTACGAACTACGTTTATGTTACTTGAAAAATAAATCATTAAAAATTAAAATCTAAGGTGCTGCCATATGTGGTTGATGTTGACATCAACCAATTTCTTCCAAAATTGGCACTCTTACAGATAGGCTTACGTGCAGTCAGGTGTATAAGTTTCATGTAAATCGTCCGATAAACAAATATGAAATATTTTTTTTTATATAAAACTTATTATTATTTTTTTATTATATGCTGTTGTGATAGCTGAGAGTCATAGACATGATTTCAGTGGACACTTGTGTTTGATGTTAATTTTTGACCATTTTGGAAAAAAATTTACACATAAATTCAATATTTTTTTCTCCCTTCCTATTTATGCTACGATGCTGAGACTTGGACAAAATGAAACCCTTTTCATACACAACTAGTCAAAAAAGTTTGATTGAAATCGAACTAGTTTTCATTTATTGTATATGTTTGGCATATTTGGAGGTGATGTCCCCAAGACAGACAGAGAGTGTCAGGTCAGTATATCTTGACCATTTTATGAACACCATCCCCAGGGAGGCCTCTCACCATAAATGAATCCACATCAGGATATGTAATTACATTTAACAGCTATAAGCATATTATGGTACTACTCCAAAATAAACCCATATACTTAATAAATAATTGTGTAGCCAAATACATTTGGTTAACGTTTGTATAAATGGATCATTAAATGAGGCAGGGCAAGACACTCGTCTTCCGGTGGACCGCATCAGTGTCTAGAAGCTGTACGACAGTTGTAAACACAGCTCCTCCACCATGAGGATACTCCAGGATGTTCAAGCTTCTTAATTGCCCCCGTTTAACAACCGTGGAACAGAATGGTGGTGTCAATTGCGCATACAATTCAATTCAATTTCTTTATTATGCACCCCATACCCATCTCGTGGGTTGTGGTATATAGGATTACAGAGGCACGTAATCGGTTCAGGAAATGAGCCCTCTAATTTGTTTAGCTAAGCAAGTAAAAAAAATTGAAGTTACATAATTATTAATGTTACTAGCTGTACCCGGTCACGCGTTGCTGTGGTTCAACAACGCATGTGCGTTGCTGAGCCACAGCAAGCTTCCCATGTCTCCTAGTCCTCCACACCATTCCCCATGCCCTGTCCCCTCTTCCAGCAATTCCCCACTCCCCCGTCCCTTTGTCCTCCTCAACATTCTCAACTCCAGCGTCCGTTCGTCCTTCTAACCATTCCCCGCTCCATCGTCCCCTCCTCCTCCCCACCATTTCCCACTCCCCCATCCCCTCATCCTCCCTACCATTCCCCCTCCCTCGTCCCCTCGTCCTTTCCACCAACCCCCACTCCTCTGTCCCCATGTCCTCCCCACCTTTCTCCATTCCCCTATCCCCCCAACTGCCCCGTCCCCTTGTCCTCCCCACTATTACCCCCTCCCCTGTCGTCTCGTCCTCCCCAAAATCCCCCACTCCCGTCCCCTTGTCCTCCCTAACATTTCCCACTCCCTCGTTCGATGCATTCCCAAACGATCTGATGATCCCATCAGAAAATTAAGAACATCAAATGATCTGATGTTCCCATCACTGATATATAAGAAAAACAGATAAAAAACGAAATGGAAACAATGAAAAAATACATAAATAAACTATACTCAGGAAATGAATGGTATGGTAAACAACACAACTCAATTTCAACGTAATGTCACACAAAATAAATTAAATCAAAACGAAAATAAATAGAAATTTATGAAAATTAAATTTATCAATGCAGTCAGAAACACTGAAATGGAATCGTCACATATTTAGTATAGCGTAAGTTGCTATTACGTGCAACAGATGGAGCTGTTTAAAAACAAACAAACATCTTTTTACATGTCACAGGTGTGACATCTATATAGTCGGTATATAAAAACATGCATGTATTCGAATGGAACGTTGTATCAACATTTCAAAGCAATCTTTGAAGAACTTTCAGAGATTTCAGCATGTGTGGCTCTTACGTCCAACAGATGGCGCTGTTTAAAAAAAAAAACACGATTTTTCCTGTCACAGGTGTGGCATGCATATAGGAGGTATATAAAAACACGCGCCCATTCGAATGCAACGTTGTGTCAACATTTTAAAGCAGAAAATAAATTTTCTGAAATTAGAGATTTTGAACAAACGAACATTTACATTTTTATATTTATATATAGACATATATATACGCTAGCAGTACCCGGTTACGCGTTGGCCGGGTACTGCTAGTATATATTCCTGTCCCCTGGAACCTTCCCTGTCCCCCAGAGTCCCCCCCCCCAATTCCCCCCTCACCCGTCTCCACGGCCTCCCAACCATTCCTCACTCCACCATCCCCTTGTCCTCCCCCATCATTCCCCACTCACCCATCCCCTCTTCCTTCCCACCATGCCCCACTCCCTTATCCCTTTGTCCTACACACCATTCTACTTTCTCCCCCTCATCCCCACCATCCCAAACTCCCCTGTCCCCCCCCCCCCCCGTCCTTCCCCACCATTACCCCCTCCCTTGTTCCCTCGTCCTCCCCACCATCTCTCGCTTCCATCCCCTCGTCATCCCCACCATTCCCCACTCCCTCGTTTGATGCCTTTCCAACTGGTCTGATGTTCCCATCAGAAAATTGGGAACATCAAGTGATCTGATGTTCCCATCACTGAAATATAAGAAAAACAGTTAAAAAATTAAATGCAAACATGAAAAATTAAAAAATAAACTATACTCACGAAATGAACGGTATGGTAAACAACACAGCTTAATTCCAACGCAATTCACACAAAATTAAATCAAAATGAAAATAAATAAAAATGTACGAAAATTCAATTTATCAATGCAATCAGAAACATTGAAATGGAATTGTAACATGTTTAGTATAGCATGTGTGTTCCTCTTACAGGCAACAGATGGTGCTATTTAAAAAAAAAATGCATAGTTTTACCTGTAACAGGTGAGGCATTCATACTTATACTTACGAAATGAACGGTATGGTAAACAACACAGCTCAATTCTAACACAATGTCACAAAATAATTCAATAAAAATAAAACAAATCAAAATCTATGAAAATAAAATTTATCAATGCAATCAGAAACATTCAAATGGAATTCGTGACATTTAGTATAGCGTGCATGTTGCTATTATGTGCAACAGATGGCGCTGTTTTTCAAAAATGCATGTTTTTTTCCTGTCACAGAGATGGTATCTATATAGTTGGTATATAAAAGGACGCGCATATTCGAATGGAACGTTGTGTCAGAATTTCAAAGCAATCGGTGAAGAACTTTGGGAGATTACAGCGTGTGATGCTCTTACATCCAACAGATGGCGATGTTTTTCAAAAAAAGCATGTTTTCTCCAGTCACAGGTAGGGCATGTATATAGTAAGTATATAGAAACACGCGCCTATTCGAATGCAACGTCGTGTCAAAATTTCAAAGCAATCGGTAAAGAGGTTTCGGAGATTTCTTTCACATGAAAAACATTTGAAAAACAAAGTATTTAAAAATAACATGTTTTTTAACGTCACAGACGGGACATCAATATAATTTGTACATAAAATACCTGCTCGGATGCGAATGGAACATTGTGTAAAAATTTCTAAGTAATCGGTGAAGAACTTTCGAAGATTAGCGATTTTGAACAAACGAACCTTTCCATTTTTAATATATAGATATATACATGTACACATACTCATACATACATGTATATATATATATATATATATACATATACATACACATACATATTTAATCACCTACACAAATACACACATCAATAATCTTTTGTATCAAAAGCAATTCAACAAGAGTCTCACAAGAGTCACTATACAAGGCACTTTACATCTATGGTGAGTCACACAGTTACTAGTCTTGCTCCACACCCACCCAACTGGGCGGCAGCTTTGCAGTCATGTGCATGCATTACCTATAGTAAGGAAATTTTGGATACTTTACTAAAATTTCTGGCAGCACATCATTATCAATGAAGAACTTACACATTTCGTGGACACCATTGATGGCGTTATCTCTAAATTCCGCGATTTTTTCACATTCTAGTGTATAATAACGCAAAGTATGCGAATAGT
This sequence comes from Procambarus clarkii, assembly GCF_040958095.1. NCBI lineage: Eukaryota > Metazoa > Arthropoda > Malacostraca > Decapoda > Cambaridae > Procambarus > Procambarus clarkii. The sequence continues at coordinate 12,278,752 of NC_091169.1, read as the reverse complement.
TCTGCTGACAGAGTTTACATTTAGTCAAAACTACATCAGCAGATGTTGCAAACTCCCAGAGGTATTTGTAGCCGAGACTAAGCCTAGCAGTCATAACATCTAGAAGTCTGCTAACCATATTGGATGACCCATACACGTGCGGTACTTCCTGCTTAATAGAAAGATGATAGATAAAGGAGCTGGTGTGAATTTCACTTTGCCTCAAGTCTCCGAAATTTAGTTGATGTTCCCGGAATATTACTGCCCTCATTCAGGCTGCTCAAAGACAGTCCAAGTTGGTAATCAATTCCCTCTTTACGAGCAAAAGTCTTTGCCAACTCATCAGTTCTATCATGCATTCGGAGACCAATGTGGGAAGGAATCCACAGGAGACAGACTCTGATTCCATCATTGATTATTTCCTTATACCTGTGTCTAGCTTCAGAGATAAGAACGTCACAGTTATGCCTTGGGAAGCTGAGGGCAGTCAAGGATGACAAGGACTCACTTACAATTAGCGTGTCAACTTTGGATTCATATACGCGCTCGAGTGCAAAGATTATGGCAACCAATTCTGTTTGAAGAGTGGGAGCCCAGTTACTTGTTAGTGTGGATGCGCTCCACACTCATAGGAGAAGGAACCATCTCTCTCTGTCACAACTGCACTTCCAGCTGCACCATAGGACTGATGCAAGGAGCCATTAGTGTAAATAATCTGGGAAAGGGAGCGCTCTCTGACCAAACATCAATTTGGCTTAAGGCAATGTACTTTGCTTCTTGTAGAAGCAAGGCTTGTTTTTTAATCAGCTTTTTGGGTGGAATCAGCTTCTTGGGTGGAAAAGGGGGGACAGTAATTTTGAAAGGAGTGATCTCCCATGGGGCAGGAAAGTGTCGTTGTTGTCTCTCTTGGTAAAGGTGATGAAAATTATACATACTGAGCACAGTGACAGTTATGGTAATCCATTTGGAGGGATGCTGACCTTCAAGGAAGAAGGCTTGGAGGGTTTCAGTGCAGGGGTTAGGGTGGATTAGCCTAAATATCTTGATACCAATTAAAGCAATAATTTCAGTGATACGATCACTTACACATGAAATATTCAGTTCCTTCCTCATGTTTAGTAATTTTGTTGTACGGGGCATCCGAGGATAATCCTCATGGCTTTGTTTTGCATCTTTTCCAGCCCTCCAAGCATTCTCTCAGGCACTAGAGCAAGCATGGGTGCTGCATAATCAGAGACCTAATATATGAGAGATACCTCATTTTGCCAATTCTCACGTTTGCACCATAGCTTGGATGGTAGCCTGCTACAGCCTTGAGAGCACGGAGCCTCTCTCTACATTGGTGACCCAGTTTGGCTACAACACTGCAGTACAGTGGAACCTCAAGAACAAGGTATTTATATCTGGTTACATAGTCGAACAGAGAGCCATCATCCAACTGCATTTTGCAAACGGCCCCACCCCGTCTGGGTGGGCGTCGGATCAGGATCTTTGTTTTCTCTACTGAGATGACTGAGATCCGTATATCATCCGCATAGCTAATGATGTGTTCGCTGGGTCATCTAATTACCGAGTTTTAAAGTGCATTGATCAACACATTGAACAGAGTAGGACTGAGGACACCTCCCATTGGAGTGCCAAGTTCAAAATCTCTCGTTGCACTCCTATGCCCTTGAAACAGTACAGAAGACTTTCTGATGGATAGGTAGCCTCTTATCCACCGTAGAAGCCATCCTCCAACATTCATTTTAGCAAGTTCTCTCAGAATGAAGTGTGGGTTAGGCTGACTTAAGGCTGACTTAAGATCTAGGAAAGGCTGACTTAAGATCTAGGAAAGTGGTATATGACCTATCAGTATGCAGGGTGAGGAATGTGGTAATACAGTGATGTACACTCTTTCCATGTGTACTCACCTAATTGTGCTTGCTGGGGTTGAGCTTTGGCTCTTTGGTCCCGCCTCTCAACTGTCAATCAACTGGTGTACAGATTCCTGAGCCTACTAGGCTCTATCATATCTACATTTGAAACTGTGCATGGAGTCAGCCTCCATCACATCACTTCCTAGTGCATTCCATTTATTAACTACTCTGACACTGAAAAAATTCTTTCTAACGTCTATGTGGCTCATCTGGGTACTAAGTTTCCACCTGTGTCCCCTTGTTCGTGTCCCACCCGTGCTGAAGAGTTTGTCTTTGTCCACCCTGTCAATTCCCCTGAGAATTTTGTAGGTGGTTATCATGTCTCCCCTTACTCTTCTGTTTTCCAGGGATGTGAGGTTCAGCTCCTTTAGCCTTTTCTCGTAGCTCAATCCTCTCAGTTCCGGGACGAGCCTGGTGGCATACCGCTGAATCTTATCTAACTTTGTTTTGTGTTTAACTAGGTATGGACTCCAGGCTGGAGCTGCATACTCCAGGATTGGTCTTACATAAGTGGTATACAGGGTTCTGAAAGATTCCTTACACAAGTTTCTAAAGGCAGTTCTTATGTTGGCCAGTCTAGCATATGCCGTTGATGATATTCTTTTGATGTGGGCCTCTGGGGACAGGTTCGGTGTGATATCAACCCTCAGATCCTTCTCTCTATTTGACTCTTGCAGGATTTCACCTCCCAGATGATACCTTGTGTTCAGCCTCCTGCTCCCTTCGCCTAATTTCATCACCTTTCACTTTCCTGAGTTGAACTTTAGCAGCCATTTTCTAGACCATTCCTCCAGTTTATACAGATCATCCTGTAGTCTCTGTCTATCTTCATCCGCCTTGATTCTTCTCATAATTTTTGCATCATCAGCAAACATTGAGAGGAATGAGTCTATACCCTCTGGAAGATCGTTCACATATATTAGAAACAGGATGGTCCAAGTACTGAGCCCTGTGGGACTCCGCTGGTGACATCTCGCCACTCTGATGTCTTCCCCCTCACCGTTACTCGCTGTTTCCTGTTGCTTAAGTACTCCCTTATCCACTGGAGCACCTTCCCTTTTATTCCTGCCTGTTGCTCCAACTTTTTTAACAGCCTTTTATGGGGTACTGTGTCAAAGGCTTTTTGGCAATCCAGGAAAATGCAGTCGGCCCACCCTTCTCTTTCCTGCCTAATTTTCGTTGCTTGGTCATAAAATTCTATTAAACCTGTGTAGCACGATTTACCATCTCTGAACCCATGTTGGTGGTGCGTTACAAAGTTATTTCCCTCCAGATGCTCTACGAGCCTTTTCCTCACGGTCTTCTCCATCACCTTGCATGGTATACAAGTTAAGGAAACTGGCCTGTAATTCAGTGCCTCTTGCCTGTCACCCTTTTTGTATATTGGGACCACATTAGCTGTCTACCAACTTTCTGGTAAGTCTCCTGTTTCCAGTGACCTGTTATACACCATAGAGTGGCACACTTAGTGCTTCTGCACCTTCCTTTAGTATCCATGGTGAGATTCTGTCAGGCCCAACAGCCTTTGTCACATCCAGCTCCAGCAGACACCTTTTGACCTCATCACTGGTGAGGTCAAATTCCTCCAAGGTTGCTTGGTTTGCCGCCTCCTCATTTAGTGCAGGGGCTTCTCCTTGTTCTATTGTGAAGACCTCCTGGAATCTCTTGTTGAGTTCTTCACACACCTCCTTGTCATTCTCTGTGTATCTGTTCTCCCCTTTTTGCAGCTTCATCACTTGTTCCTTCAGTGCTGTTTTCCTCCTGATGTGGCTGTGGAGCAGCTTTGGTTGGGTCTTGGCTTTACTTGCGATGTCATTTTCAAACTGTCTCTCTGCTTCCCTCCTCACTCTGAGGTACTCATTTCTGGCCCTCTGGTATCTCTCCCTGCTCTCTGGTGTTCTGTTATTTCTGTTGTTTCTCCATGTTCTTTTACTCAGTTGCTTTGCTACCTTGCATTCCTGGTTGAACCATGGGTTTTTCTGTTGTTTTTCGTTTTTCTCCTTTTGGACGGGGATAAACCTGTCTGCAGCTTCCTGGCACTTCTGGGTGACAAAGTCCATCATGACCTGCACATTCTTGTCTCTAAGTTCTGTTTCCCATGGTATTCCCCTGAGGAAGTTCCTCATCTCGTCATATTTTCCTCTTCGGTAATTCAGTCTTTTTCCCTCCGCTCCCATCCACGGATAGGTTATTCCTACCTCCACCAAGTACTCAAAGGTCAGTACACTGTGGTCACTCATTCCTATGGGGGCTTCAACTTTGACTTCCCTTATTTCTGACTCATTCAGGGTGAATATCAAGTCGAGTCTAGCTGGTTCATCATTGCCTCTCACTCTTGTGGGTTCCTTGACATGCTGGCTCAGAAAATTCCTTGTTGCCACTTCCAAGAGTTTAGCTCGCCACGTATCTGCACCACCATGTGGGTCCCCATTCTCCCAGTCTATCTTTCCATGGTAGAAATCGCCCATGATTAAGAGTCTTGAGCCATTCCTGCAGGCAACTGAAGCTGCTCTCTCTATTATATTAATGGTTGCCATGTTGTTCCTATCAAACTCCTGTCTAGGTCTTCTGTCATTTAAGGGAGGGTTGTAAATGACTGCCACTATTATCTTAGGTCCACCCATTGTTATAGTTCCTGTTATGTAATCTCTGAATCCGTCACAGCCCGGAATTTCCATCTCATCAAAACTCCAGTCCTTCCTTATCAGCAGGGCCACTCCTCCACCTCCTCTCCCTTCCCTCTCTTTCCTTACTATATAGTAGTCCTATGGAAACACAGCATCTGTTATGACTCCTGACAATTTTGTTTCCGTTAGTCCTATTACATCAGGGTTTTCTTCTTGCACCCTTTCTGCCAGTTCACTTGCTTTATTGGTAATCCCATCAATGTTTGAGTACATTACCTTGAAGCTCACTTTCTTATATCCAATTTAACCCTCACTCCCCACAAGTGTAGGAGATTGTTCTATGGTCATTGCTACTTGGGTAGGCTCCTCCTCCTGTGAGGTAGTTTCCAGGGGTTCAGGGGGAGGTGGAGTGGGAGATGGAGGGCTTAGGTCTTCCTCAGGCCTGCTTGGGGCAGGAAGAAGTCCTGGGGTTGAGGGAGCAGGGATTGCTTGGGGAGAGGGCACGCCCTCCTGCGGTGTAGTTGACAGGGGTTTGGAGGGAGATGGAGTGGGGGATAGAGGGCTTTGGTCTTGGCTGTGTATAGCCATATGTCTGGGGAGACAACATGTTACTAATTCTGTAAAGGAGACGGTTGAGAACCATCCTGTCAAGACACTTACAGAGACAACTAGTGAGGGAGATTGAGCGAAAAGCACTCGGCTGGTTAGGTTTAGGAATGGGAATAATAAGACTGTTGGTCTATGACTTTGGAAGCTCCCCAGTTACATAGCTCATATTATACAATTGAAGCAAGGGATTCCCTGGAACTAGCAGAAGCATACGCAGTATGCCGTAAGTAACTCCATCCTCCCTCCTGAGTAAGTAACTCAGGGGAGCCGGTCAGCTGAGCGGACAGCATGCTAGATTTGTGATCCTGTGGTCCCGGGATCGATCCCGGGCGCCGGCGAGAAACAATGGGCTGAGTTTCTTTCACCCTATGCCCCTGTTACCTAGCAGTAAAATAGGTACCTGGGTGTTAATCAGCTGTCACGGGCTGTTTCCTGGGGGTGGAGGCCTGGTCGAGGACCGGGCCGCGGGGACACTAAAGCCCCGAAATCATCTCAAGATAACCTCCCCGGGTGATGTAGCTTTGCCTTTATGTAGAGCAGAGTCTAGTTCGTATTCAGTAAAAAGCATGTCACAGTCATCCTCTTGATGAAGCATGAAGTCAAGGAGCCTTGCTCTATCAGCATATCTATTATTTAATTCATTTTATGTGAGTAAAGGATGACTGTCAAAGCTGTAACTTGTGGCCCAAGCATCAACATGCTCATTTGCTCTGTGCAGAGGATTAGGGTGCGAGATCTCTGCAGCATTTTTCCCTTTCATCTTGTTGATATCCTTCCATGCCCGACTAAGTGGCGTCTGAGAATTGAGACCACTGACAAAAGTTTCCCAGTCTGTCTGCCTCAGCTCCACCATACGTTCCCTGGCCTCAGCCAAAACCGTTTGAAAAAGCTTAAGCATTTCAACTGTGCGGGTCCTTCTATAAGCTAGTCCAATTCTTCTGGCAGTGTGTTTTAGTGCATGCAATTTAGAATCATATAATAAGCATAAATGCTACGACCAGAGTAATTTGGGTACGTGGCCTGGACGATGGATCAAGCGATTCTATAAACTGCTCGATAGTACCTGTGAGCTCATTGTTAAAATCTTCAACAGATGAAGGCTCAGATGAACTGTCCCATTCTGACACATAAGCAACAAAATTGTCTCGTTGATCGATGGGTACAGCTAGCCTCTTCCGCTTGAATACTCCGCCGGGGAGGATAGAGCTTCCAATGCTTACAGTGGCTAAGATGGGCAGATGATCAGACGCCATATCTGGCACTATTGACGAGGCGCACACGGTGTGGGAGACGTTGAAACCGAGACATAGATCAAGAATACCTCCGTAGATATGCGTCGGTTCCAGGTCACCCACATCCTGTGCATCATCGTTACTACCTAATAGTGACAACAGTTGGTTGCCGTTACGATTACTGAACTGCGAATTACCAATATTCCTATGCCTAGCGTTATAATCACCTATAATGATGGTAGGCTCAGTCTGAATACAGATAGGAAGGTCAATATAATTAAACTTATCACTAGGGGCATACAGGTTAAAGATATTGAGGGCAGAGTTCCCTACATATTAGTAGATTTCTACTAGTGTAGATTTCTACACTAAGGAAACGAACATAGGAATGTGCCTAAATGCCAACAGCGACTGCCCAGACAGGTACAAGAGGAGTGTTGTTAACGCATATGTCGACCGTGCTCTCAGCCACAGCTCAGAATGGAAGCAAGTCGACGAAGAACTCTGTAGGGTAAGGCAGGTCCTAGTCAATAAAGGCTTCTCCAATGGTTTCGTCGAAGACATAATAAGAAGGAAAGTGAAACGCCATGCAACCTCTGAAGAGACAACTAACACAACACCTATATCCCCTATTAGACTATTTTACAGGAACTTCTTTTCCACAGCTCATAAAACGGAGGAAAGGGTCCTGAAAGATATTGCTAATAGAAACGTTATCCCTACAGACAAAAATCAGAGGATACAACTGACGATTTACTATAAAACCAGAAAAACGGCCAGCCTACTCATGAGAAACTCTCCAGACACAAAACAGAACGCTTTAAAAGAGACTAACGTCGTCTATGCCTTCAAATGCCCTCTTGGTGACTGTAAGCTCCAAAAAACCCAGTATATAGGCAACACAACAACATCTCTTTCTAGGCGTTTAACGATGCATAAGCAACAGGGCTCCATTAAGGAACATATAATCTCTTCCCACAACCAAACCATTGCCAGAGAAATCCTAGTAAACAACACAGAAATCATCGATAGATACAGCGATAGCAGGCGGCTTGACGTTTGCGAGGCACTACACATCAAGAAGTCAACACCAGCAATCAACAGCCAATTATTGCACAACTATATTCTACCCACCTCAAGACTCCGCTCCAATATAGAAGCATCAAGAAATATGGACCAATAGGCTTTCTACAAACACTTCTATTCAATATCCATTGTTTCGTGTTCTGTCTTGTGTTGATGAAATTAATACCCTATTAATACCACCTCTTGTTCTGTCTTGTGTTGATGAAATTAATACCCTATTAATACCACTTCTTGTTCTGTCTTGTGTTAATGCCACATCACCCCTTCCACCTCACTCAAATGTAGATATATATATATATATATATATATATATATATATATATATATATATATATATATATATATATATACATATATATGTATATATATATATATATATATATATATATATATATATATATATATATATATATATATATATATATATATATATGTCGTACCTAGTAGCCAGAACTCACTTCTCAGCCTACTATGCAAGGCCCGATTTGCCTAATAAGCCAAGTTTTCATGAATTAATGTTTTTTCGACTACCTAACCTACCTAACCTAACCTAACCTAACATTTTCGGCTACGTAACCTAACCTAACCTATAAAGACAGGTTAGGTTAGGTTAGGTAGGTTTGGTTAGGTTCGGTCATATATCTATGTTAATTTTAACTCCAATAAAAAAAAATTGACCTCATACATAATGAAATGGGTAGCTTTATCATTTCATAAGAAAAAAATTAGAGAAAATACATTAATTCATGAAAACTTGGCTTATTAGGCAAATCGGGCCTTGTATAGTAGGCTGAGAAGTGAGTTCTGGCTACTAGGTACGACATATATATATGTCGTACCTAGTAGCCAGAACTCACTTCTCAGCCTACTATTCAAGGCCCGATTTGCCTAATAAGCCAAGTTTTCCTGAATTAATATATTTACTATAATTTTTTTCTTATGACATGATAAAGCAACCCTTTTCTCTATGTATGAGGTCAATTTTTTTTTATTGGAGTTAAAAGTAACGTAGATATATGACCGAACCTAACCAACCCTACCTAACCTAACCTAACCTATATTTATAGGTAAGGTTAGGTTAGGTAGCCAAAAAAAGCTAGGTTAGGTTAGGTTAGGTTGGTTAGGTAGACGAAAAAACATTAATTCATGAAAACTTGGCTTATTAGGCAAATCGGGCCTTGAATAGTAGGCTGAGAAGTGCGTTCTGGCTATTAGGTACGACATATATATATATATATATATATATATATGTCGTACCTAGTAGCCAGAACGCACTTCTCAGCCTACTAGGCAAGGCCCGATTTGCCTAATAAGCCAAGTTTTCATGAATAAATTGTTTTTCGACTACCTAACCTACCTAACCTAACCTAACCTAACTTTTTCGGCAACCTAACCTGACCTAACCTATAAAGATAGGTTAGGTTAGGTTAGGTAAGGTTGGTTAGGTTCGGTCATATATCTACGTTAATTTTAACTCCAATAAACAAAAATTGACCTCATACATAATGAAATGGATAGCTTTATCATTTCATAAGAAAAAAATTAGAGAAAATATATTAATTCAGGAAAACTTGGCTTATTAGGCAAATCGGGCCTTGCATAGTAGGCTGAGAAGCGCGTTCTGGCTACTAGGTACGACATATATATATATATATATATATATATATATATATATATATATATATATGTCGTACCTAATAGCCAGAACGCACTTCTCAGCCTACTATTCAAGGCCCGATTTGCCTAATAAGCCAAGTTTTCATGAATTAATGTTTTTTCGTCTACCTAACCTACCTAACCTAACCTAACCTAGCATTTTTTGGCTACCTAACCTAACCTTACCTATAAATATAGGTTAGGTTAGGTTAGGTAGGGTTGGTTAGGTTCGGTCATATATCTACGTTAATTTTAACTCCAATAAAATAAAATTGACCTCATACATAGAGAAAAGGGTTGCTTTATCATTTCATAAGAAAAAAATTATAGTAAATATATTCAGGAAAACTTGGCTTACTAGGCAAATCTGGCCTTGAATAGTAGGCTGAGAAGTGAGTTCTGGCTACTAGGTACGACATATATATATATATATATATATATATATATATATATATATATATATATATTAGTATATTTTGTAGCAGTCTTTCCTGTAGACATACATTATTAAATATGACCGAAAAAGTAAGATTAATAATTCTAACACGAATTTTCTCAATCGTTCGAACATTTTTTTTCACTGTTGGAGGTAATTCAAAAATCAATTCTCCAAAATTCATTTTTATTTCTTATCTGACGCGACACGAGCGCGTTTCGTAAAACTTATTACATTTTCAAAGACTTTAGTTTACAAATACACAACTGAATAGAACTTACACATCTCCGATTTTGTTTATATCTACATTTGAGTGAGGTGGATGGGGTGAGGTGGCATTAATAGGGTATTAATTTCATCAACACAAGACAGAACAAGAGGTGGCATTAATAGGGTATTAATTTCATCAACACAAGACAGAACACGAAACAATGGGTATTGAAATGGAAGTGATTGTAGAAAGCCTATTGGTCCATATTTCTTGATGCTTCTATATTGGAGCAGAGTCTTGAGGTGGGTAGAATATAGTTGTGCATTAATTGGCTGTTGATTGCTGGATGTTGACTTCTTAATGTGTAGTGCCTCGCAAACGTCAAGCCGCCTGCTATCGCTGTATCTATCGATGATTTCTGTGTTGTTTACTAGGATTTCTCTGGCGATTGTTTGGTTGTGGGAAGAGATTATATGTTCCTTAATGGAGCCCTGTTGTTTATGCATCGTTAAACGCCTAGAAAGAGATGTTGTTGTCTTGCCTATATACTGTTTTTTTTTGGAGCTTACAGTCCCCAAGTGGGCATTTGAAGGCATAGACGACGTTGGTCTCTTTTAAAGCGTTCTGCTTTGTGTCTGGAGAGTTTCTCATGAGTAGGCTGGCCGTTTTTCTGGTTTTATAGTAAATCGTCAGTTGTATCCTCTGATTTTTGTCTGTAGGGATAACGTTTCTATTAACAATATCTTTCAGGACCCTTTCCTCTGTTTTATGTGCTGTGGAAAAGAAGTTCCTGTAAAATAGTCTAATAGGGGGTATAGGTGTTGTGTTAGTTGTCTCTTCAGAGGTTGCATGGCGTTTCACTTTCCAGCAATCAACAGCCAATTAATGCACAACTATATTCTACCCACCTCAAGACTCCGCTCCAATATAGAAGCATCAAGAAATATGGACCAATAGGCTTTCTACAATCACTTCCATTTCAATACCCATTGTTTCGTGTTCTGTCTTGTGTTGATGAAATTAATACCCTATTAATGCCACCTCTTGTTCTGTCTTGTGTTGATGAAATTAATACCCTATTAATGCCACCTCACCCCATCCACCTCACTCAAATGTAGATATAAACAAAATCGGAGATGTGTAAGTTCTATTCAGTTGTGTATTTGTAAACTAAAGTCCTTGAAAATGTAATAAGTTTTACGAAACGCGCTCCTGTCGCGTCAGACTAGAAATAAAAATGAATTTTGGAGAATTGATTTTTGAATTACCTCCAACAGTGAAATGAAATGTACGAAAGATTGAGAAAATTCGTGTTAGAATTATTAATCTTACTTTTTCGGTCATATTTGATAATATATATATATATATATATATATATATATATATATATATATATATATATATATATATATATATGCATATATATATATATATATATATATATATATATATATATATATATATATATATATATATATATATATATGCATATATATATATATATATATATATATATATATATATTGATATATATATATATATATATATATATATTATTATTAAATATGACTGAAAAAGTAGGATTAATAATTTTAACACGAATTTTCTCAATCTTTCGTACATTTCGTTTCACTGTTGGAGGTAAATCAAAAATCAATTCTCCAAAATTCATTTTTATTTCTAGTCTGACGTGACACGAGCGCGTTTCGTAAAACTTATTACATTTTCAAAGACTTTAGTTCACAAATACACAACTGAATAGAACTTACGCATCTCCGATTTTATATCTACATTTGAGTGAGGTGGAAGGGGTGATGTGGCATTAACACAAGACAGAACAAGATATGGTATTAATATATTATGGGTTAATATATATATTAACTCCCTCTATATATATATATATATATATATATATATATATATATATATATATATATATATATATATATATATATATATATATATATATATACACATATGCCCATATACACATGCCTATACAAACCTACAGATACATACACACCTGCATTCTTAATTTTGTCAATTATGGGGAAGTATTTCATCTGGGAATTATGTGTGGGAACCGACCTGTGAGATTTATATTTATTTAATTTATATGAATTTATATAGAATTTATATTTACGTTAATTAATATATTTCGATAGCAGTTGGTATGATGTTAAGTGGACTGTATTTCTGCAGTAATCTCACAAATCAACCCTTACACATTAGGGGGGTTACCTTGAGGTGCTTCCAGGGCTTAGCGTCCCCGCGGCCCGGTCGTCGACCAGGCCTCCTGGTTGCCGGACTGATCAACCAGGCTGTTGGACGCGGCTGCTCGCAGCCTGACGTATGAGTCACAGCCTGGTTGTGACGAGGTTTCGAACCTGCGTCTGCGAGCATCCCAGACGCTGCCTTGCCGCTGCCATCCCCTGCCGCTGGGGGATTTATATTAAATTTATATATACGCAGCCAATCAATCTACAGTATTAACTACATATATTAGTAAATAAATTGGAGGTGCCTTATTTTATTGTACAGTAGACTTAGTCCACCAAGTATAACTAGGATGTAGACACCAAATTATCCTCGTGTGAGGCTAGTTTCCTACACCCCAAGTAACTGATGGAACAAGTCTTGCTTCCTCTTCTTGTTCCTGTCAAAGTGCACTAGATATAAAGCCAGAATCTAATATATGACAGCTATATCAGAGAAAACACTGTATATTAAATAATAAGGACCAAGGCTTAATTACCTTTATTAAGAGGCTTGTTCGCGTTCTAACCGGTTTGCCCTTATCTACCTAACATTAACTGGCCAGAAATGATTAGATAAACGGGTTTCGGTAGGACACTTCCCTTGTTTATGTTGACAGCGTGTTGATGATAGTAGAACACTTTGATCTACATAACACTTCATCCAAGAGAAATTATAGGAGCTAAATTTGCTCCCCTGCGCCTCTGGTCTTAGCAAACAATGGCTGACCACTCCCTACTGAAGCTCCTGGCTTACTTTGTCCAGATGTCAGTAAGTGATAGAAGTGTCACATTTACTCTATTTTGGTACTGATAATTAAGTTAATTCAAATGAGATGTTTTTATGATGGTAAAAGTCCAAAGACTACTGAATTTAAAATAATTCCCAACAGAATAGCTGGTTAATTTATAGTACTATGTGGCAATGATATCCCGTTTTCTATTGATTGAAAATTCCACTACAAGCTACATTTTCTAAGGGTAACTTGTGTATACAACACTGCAGCAATATTATCGCATGTTGAGTGTAATATTATTAAATGGTGTCGGGTTTTCCGACATAATTCCCCGGGGGGGGGGGGGGCTGCTCATGGGTTGAAGTCCTATTTAGAACAGACGAACACCGATACTCCTTTTTCGAATTATTAGATTAATTTGATGTTAGTAGTTAGTAATCACACATTTGTGTGTCTGTTTGTACAGGACGGATGTCCCGTACTAGAGTTAGAGGGGTCAGAAGTCTAATACGATTTCATTTCCCTGTTAACTCTTGAAAGGCTAAAATTATTGCCTAAATACATATTATTTAACCCAGAAGACTGAATGTGATCAAGTACTACAGTCAAGTATGAATCAGGGACTGCAGTGAGATCAGTGACATTAGATGTAACTTGAAGCTTGTTCAGGTAAGCGGTCACTGATATGACCTGAGGCCTGTCGGAAAATCCGACACCATTTAATAATCATACAGATAATAGCTGTATTACCAACAAGTTACCCATAGAAAACGTAACTTGTAGTGGAATTTCCGTCTAAAGAAAACGGGATATCATCACCACATACTATTATAATTCACCAGCTATTCTGCTGGGAATTATTCTTAAATACATTAGTCTTTGGACTTTACCATCATAAAAACATCTTATATAAATTAACTTAATTATCAATATTAAAGTAGAGTAAATGTGACCCTTCTATCACGTTCTGAAATCTGGACAATGTAAGCCAGGCGTCAGAGGGAGGAAGGGGGGAGCCATTGTTGTGTCACCTCCGAGACGTGTGGAGCAAATTTGGCTCCTATCATTCTGGACAATGTCGGCCAGTAACGTCAATAGTATGGAGTGTTAAACAGTCATTGTTTTATACTAGACCAGAGGCTCACACGGGAGCAAATTCGGCTCCTGTTAATTTACTTGGACGTAGTGTTATGGAAACCAAAGGTACCATCTCCAACACGATGTCTACAATTCAAGTTAAGTCTATCCGAAACCCGTTTATCATTCATTTATGGCCATTAATGTCAGGATATAGGGTGACCCGGTTAGATCACGTGGAAGCCTCAAACTAAAGGTAATTAAGCCAGGTCTTTAATGTTCCATGTACTGTATAGTGTTTTCTCTGATATAACTTGTCATATATAGGATTCTGGCTTCACAGTTAGCGCCCTTTTGACAGGTCAAGACGAGGAAGAGTTTGTGCACCAGTTACCTGGGTGATATGGAAGCTACCTCAAAGAGGATAATTTGGTGTCTACACCCTAGTTATACCTGGTGGACTAGCCTGCTGTACTATAAGATAAGGAACCTCTTCAATGTTTAATAATGTGTAGTTAATTCTGTAGTTTGATTGGCTGCATATATATTAATTTAATAACCCCCCCTAATGTGTAGAGGATCGATTTGTGAGATTATGAGATTATTGCAGAAATACAGTCCACTTATCATTATACAAATTGCTATCGAAGTATATAAATTAACGTAAATATAAATTCATATAAATTAAATAAATATAAATCTCACAGGTCGGTTCCCACAAGGCCCATGGAATTCATCTTGATTAAATAATAAATGTATCAAAATCAGTCGGCAGATTTATTGGGGTTTAATTTAGTTAGTTGATTCAGAGGATTGAATAGTCCATCATTAAAGTCAAGTATGGTTCTGAGACTGCAGTGGGTTCAGTGACATTGATCGCAGTAACTTGTAGCTGTTTAGGCTACTGTTCACTGATTTGCCACTGAGGCCTCATGAACTCATCTTCAGCTTTAAATGATGATATTAACATCAACCTCTGTTGCTATAGTCAGCTGTAATCTCCTTAGTATAATGCTACTGGAGAAATACAATCAGCCGACAAATTTAGATTTCTATTGGTATTGTTAATCTGCAGCCATAGGTCTCCTCATTCTTAATACTGGGCCTGAGAGTAATTTGCCTCCTGCAGAATTTAACATGGTTATGCCCTGATATTAAGTAGGGCTACCGATGAATCGATGGTAGTAGTCTGTCCCTACAAGGATACCGAAGACGGTGAGGTGATCAGACTTAATATTATCTGCCAATTTTATACCTCAATTTCTCAGGAATTTGGCTGTTGCTCTCAGACCTTGTACTTGTAGGTCTGCTGGTATTTTGTCCACCATAATGGCTTGTACTTGACAGACGTACCTGCCTAAACGTACTGATAATTGTACCACCTGGTAGACTTGAGGTCTTGTATCTGTTATAAACCCTGAGATGTTGATTGTCGTCTGGGCTATAGGCCTTAATTGTAGTTCATCTGCCAACTTTTTAGTGACATATGTTCTCTGGGACCCTTGGTCAAACAACCCACGGGTATGGACCTAGGCCCTCTTATTCTGGATGGTAATTTGGGCAGTAGGCAAAGTCGCACTACTTTTGGACTCTGCCGATTGGACACTAATTTTCTCTCGCACCTTGCAAAACTGTACTGTGGTTGGAATGCTATCTTCCACCTATGGTTTTGAATACGTTAATTTCGTATGTTTGCACAGTGCCTACCTCTTCTACACCTGTTGCAGGTGTTGAATTGGGTATCACAATAGTCTATGTTGTGTGACTTGAGACACCTTGCACATCTCCCTAATTCCTGGAGTCGCTTAATACGAGTGTCTCTGGTTGGATAATTAGCACAACAGTATGTTGAATGTTTCTTTTTGCAGAACATATATGTCCCCCAGCCTACTGCACGCTTGGAAGTTACCGGTTTGGGTGAACTAGTAACAGTAGACTTGGAGGATTCTGCTGCATTGCCAGATTTTCTCCAACTAGATGTGAGAGTACTTGGCTGATGTTTATTTGGGGTAGTATTTTTACCCTTTAATTGACTATTATTTTCTATTTCTGAAGGCTCGCATTAAGCTTTAACTTCCTCATTTGCTCGTCGTTTGTTTATGATGGAATGCAAACCTTTGGTGATGTCCTGTACTGTCAGGATGGTGTTATGTTGATGTGCTTATAATTCATCTAGTATATTGCTAGACAATTTTCGTTGAAGGACTACTTTGGTCATCCACTCACAAGTAGTTATATCAACCTTAAGACTGAATGTTCTTAGTAGTGACTCAAACTCCATGCTGAAGGATTGTAATGAGTCAGCAGTCTGATCAGGTTGAGGTAAAGCCAGCAACCGTAGTACTAAATGTATGACAGTTTTCTCATTGCCAGCATTATCCCTAGGAAACTGGACTGGGAAATTAGTGCTGTCGCAATCTACATATACATTTTCTACTTCTGGTTCAGCTTCACCATTAATTTCAGTTTGGAGGCATGTTAACTTAGTGGCCTCAGGTATTGGGTTTTCAGAATCCACAAAGATTGTGGATAAATTGTTAGAGAACTGTTTAATTTCTGGTGGTATAATATTGGGTGATGCTGTAGTGGGTGAAGCTTTATCCTCGTTGATTAAAGGATCTAATCTGGCTTGACATTTATTCTCAAAAAGACCCAGTTCATCCATAACATTATCTACTTTATTTGATGCACTTGCTATTTGCTCAGATTCAATAATCCTATGTAAGTGTTCCAACCTGGCTTGCGTTTCTTCTTCATATTGTGCTAGGTCAGACATAATGTCGTCTATTTCTGTTTCTAATAAATTGGTGTTGGCAAGTTCTGCCACATATGTTGCTATTTGGCATTTGATTTGCTCAAATTTACCTGCAGCTGCTTGATAATAGCTTTCCAGGTCAGCATAATCAACTGGAGATTGTTGTGACAAATCCTCACATTTATTGATCTGTCTTGTTAAGTGGCCTTTAAGACCTGCAAGGGTTCCTGTCATTCTCCCTGCATTATCCATACTGGCTAGTTGGTGAAGCCTTGTGGGGCTTGTTCCTGGGTTGCTCATAATACTGAACAAGTAATGATGGTAGCCTAGAGTAAAATTCTGTAATCACTAGGCTATAATCCTACCTCTACTAGAGGTTAGCACTTAAAATTAATACACATTACATATATACAATCATACACACTAATGATTTGAGTGATAAACCAGTGTCACTGGAAGTACCTTTAGGTTAGCTCTTCGATTATCACCCTAGGATGGTATAGACACTAATTAATTACTCAAAGGTGTAATGATCATAAGTAAATTATTATATATACACAACTCAACTCGAGCTGGTAACAATTACACCCAAAATAGGGTCTGCACCATTCATTAATGGTGCTAGGTTGTTTAATATAGTACAACTAGACTATGGTAATAATGGGACTAGTATGAACAATAAATAGTTCAACTAGTCAATGATAATAGGGGACTAGGTTATCTATAAACACTAGTCAATGTATATCCTACCCGGTTGTGGGTTGGCAATTAGTACATATTGTATTGTGAACACTAGTGCAATATATATTAAATAATTCTCTATTTTGGAGAAATAATATACACAATTGTTAATGATAGCCTCTTAATTAGCCTCTATGAAACTTCTAATATTATCTAGAAGTATTAAATATTATTAGTGACCTCGCGAAATTAACACCACAAAATTCATGGATAATCTCTCGCAAAATTAACACCACCAAATCGTCAACAATCTTGCGAGGACACAGCCACTAATTTGGCTGGCTTCAAAATAAGCGCTGTCACTTCACGGAATAACAACCCACCAAATCGGTGGTTGACCATGAGACCGCTGAGTAAGGCTAGGCTGGGCTGATGGGCTTGTGAGCTCGCTTAGGCTACGCTGCCGGTCATTGACAGGCAATATATTGTTCACTAATTTATTACACTAGTTTATTTAATTTGATGACAATCTAGCACTCTAGACCATCTAGGTTCGAAAGACCATATAATCTAGGTTCGAAGGACCATATAATGTGGGAACCGACCTGTGAGATTTATATTTATTTAATTTATATGAATTTATATAGAATTTATATTACGTTAATTTATATATTTCGATAGCAATTGGTATGATGTTAAGTGGACTGTATTTCTGCAATAATCTCACAAATCGATCCTTACACATTAGGGGGGGGTTATATTAAATTTAAATATATGCAGCCAATTAAACTACAGTATTAACTACATATATTAGTAAATAAATTGGAGGTGCCTTATCTTATTGTACAGTAGGCTTAGTCCACCAGGTATAACTAGGATGTAGACACCAAATTATCTTCGTGTGAGGCTAGTTTCCTACACCCCAAGTAACTGATGAATCAAGTCTTGCTTCCTCTTCGTGTTCCTGTCAAAGGGCACTAGCTATAAAGCCGGAATCCTAATATATGACAGCTATATCAGAGAAAACACTGTATATTAAATAATAAGGACCAAGGTTTAATTACCTTTATTAAGAGGCTGGTTCGCTTCTAACCGGTTCGCTCTTATCTACCTAATATTAACTAGCCAGAAATGATTAGATAAACGGGTTTCGGTAGAACACTTCCCTTGTTTATGTTGACACGTGTTGATGATGGTAGAACACTTTGATCTCCATAACACTTTGTCCAAGAGAAATTATAGGAGCAGAATTTGCTCCCCTGCGCCTCTGGTCTTAACAAACAATGGCTGACCACTCCCTACTGAAGCTCCTGGCTTAAATTGTCCAGATGACAGTAAGTGATAGAAGGGTCACATTTACTCTATTTTGGTACTGATAATAAAGTTAATTCAAATGAGATGTTTTTATGATGGTAAAAGTCCAAAGACTACTGTATTTAAAATAATTCCCAACAGAATAGTTGGTTAATTTATTGTACTATGTGGCAATGATATCCTGTTTTCTATTGACGAAAAATTCCACTACAAGCTACATTTTCTAAGGGTAACTTGTGTATACAACACAGCAGCAATATTATCTGCATGTTGAATGTAATATTATTAAATGGTGTCGGGTTTTCCGACATTATGTATTGTGGGGCGGGGTTTGTATCTAGTAAATCGAGGCTCTTGGGCTACCAGCTGTGGGAGCGGGGCGTCTCATCTTGGAGCAATCTTTCTAACATTGGGTCCCCTAACATTTCGATGGTGTTCCCCACCCTGATGGCTTGGTGCTGCTGTCTGAAGTTTAATGGCTGTATGTTCAGGAGCTCCTGGATTGTCTGATAATATGGTGGACGATGTTTTGTTGCCCTCCTTAGCGCTTTATTTTGCACTGCTTGCAGTTTCTGCATGTTAGTTTTCTTTATGGTGTGTAGCAGTACTGGGGGATATGCTAGATGCGGCCGAACTAGAGCCTTATATAGGTGGATGTGAATATTAGTACTGAGGCTTCAGAATCTCCTCAATTTTCCCAAGGCTGCTTTGGCTCTGTTTAGTCGGTCCCTTACATGAGTTTGTATCCCTGTTCTATATATCATGAGTCCCAGTATTCTTCCTACCTCCGCATATTGGATCAGATGGTTGTCAAGGATAATGGGGTCCGGGTTTCTTTTCGCAATGTGTATTATCTGAAACTTTTGTTTCTTGGTGCTAATTTTCCATTGCTTCTCAAAGTTGTTTATGAGTTCAATTGCTGCCTTGGTCTTGTCAGCTAGTAGCGGCTTTGATGGTCCCGGTTGGCAAATTATTTGGGTGACATCGTCAGCATATGTGATGTATTCTCCATGTTGGGGTTAGGGTAGGTCAGCTGTATAGATGTTGAATAGAGTGGGGGGAGAGGCAGCTTCCTTGTGGTACTCCACTTTTCAGTTCTATTACGTTACCCAAGTAGCTGCCGATATTAAGCCTAGCAGTTCTGTTGTCTATAAAGCTGCAGAGAGTAACAGTAATCTCTCAGGAAGTCCTAGTTCAGATATCTTATATTTTAGGCCTGTGTGCTAAAATTTGTCGAAGGCTTTCGAAACGTCTCTAAGTACTATATTACACTGATCTTTTTTCGACACTGCGTTGGCTATATGCTCGTAGATCAAGGCTATAGCTGTGTGGGCCCCTCTGCGATTTTTAAACCCATGCTGCCTGGTGTTATACTTCTCTTCTTCTTCCATGTACTTCACAAGTTTCTGATTGATTATTTTTTCGAATATTTTACCTGGTACTTCGAGGAGACAACCTCACCGGCCGGGGCTAGCCACACCTGGCAACTGTGTACTGTGGCACCCGGTGCCCAGATGAGTGGGCAGAGATGCTTGCCGCTTTTTCGCTGACCAGAGTGAGTCAAGAGCGAGCGGGGAGTCAGAGTGCCAGCTGTGGCCCACCGTATTTGATGGCATAGGAAAACTTTCCACCAATGATGACATTCCATCATCATGATGTGGTGTCTAATAGAGCGGGGCACTGCTTGTAGGGGGCAGCCTAGTAGCAGCTGGGCAGCTCTGGTGAGTTGCCATCACGTCAGGAGCACTACAATTAACGCATCTAGTTGCCACCGTGCGCCCAGCATGGAAGAGTCCAAAGCACTCCTTAGAATCATGATCACCAGCACACACTGCACATCGGTGGGTCCTGGAAGTGCAGCGCACTGCAGTGTGGCTCCAACGCTGGCATTTGTAGCACCTGCGTGGAGGTATATAGCGAGCCACTCTGTAAGTTCTACCCAGCACTAGGGGCACTGGGAGTCGCTTGGGAATCTCTGTTGATGCTGTCCAGCTGGCAACGTTGAGGTCATTCTTAGTGCGGTGTGGGTTTTCCACATTGTCGGACAGGAAACACTCTGGGTCAATGCTCTTGTTAACACCAATAGAGACGATTTTCACCTTCACTGAATCATCACCTGGTGCTCGCAGCATTTTTATCCCAGCATTTTCCTTTGTTAACAAGTCGGTAACAAATGCATCATCATTCGTGACAAAGACATGATTGTCTTCATCTCTCTTTTTCTTCATGAATTTAGTGTGATGGGTTTTTGAGGCTACAGAAAACCACTGAAATATGTCAGCAAGACCAGTGTCAGGAGGGAAAAACACGCGGGTTAGTCGAGTCCTTTCCCGCTGTAGTCGCCATTTTTTCCCCTCTTGCTCATCACCTCTTGGAATATAGCCCCATTTTCTTCTTGGCTCTCTTCTACCTGGAGAGAGACTTGTCTACCAGCAGCAGGTGAATCAGGAACAATCTGGGCTGCTGAATGCACATCTGGCAGCAGCGGTGACTCGCCAGGGAAGAGGGCGGTTGCCAAGATTTCTTTAATCTTGTTATCTGTGCAGATTTTTAATATCACAGTGGTGACAAAAAAAAACATGTCCATCGATGAAACTGCTCGCTGGGTAGAGAGCTGCAGATTATCATGCAGCATCACGTACATTGAACAGCCAATAGCACGTTGTTTACTCGTTATCATAGGAGGGGTGGGAGGAGATTTGGCACCTGCAGGGGTCACGGGAGGGCACCAACCTCTTTAATTGCTCTAGAATCAAGTACACCAGCACAGCTACTTATGGTTCACCTTCACTGCAACATTTCAACCTAAGGCCAACACACCACCCTAAAACGTCAACAACACTGCACACACACAATTAACGAATGTAGAAGTTGGTCAGGTTAACGTATGTACACTGAACTGAGGCTACATTGTTTCAAAGTCACCAGCGTCGCCGGACGAAGAACAAGGCAATCACGGCGCTGTAGATAGTAGGAGGTAAGAACTATTTTCGTGCTCCCGATACACATTTGGTATACGCTCAATGGCGTGTTAAGAGGGAACGCCTGAGGGTTGTCCCCTCACCACCACCTTCCCAACACCTGCATAGTCCACCTTGTTCTCCATCAAAGGCACTTCCTGTTTACCAGTGCAGGTGATGACCATACCTCAGACACACACCTGTTCTGCATGTGTGACTCAGGTGTGTAGCACTGCTAGGTTGTATAACTCCTTAGCGCCTACTGTACCCATTTTGTAGTAAATCCATGTGGGAGGAGGCCTGGTGCGACCGATCGTTCCCGAGGCACAGAAAAGACTGCCTAAACACCATACGATCTCAGTAGTGTTCTACTTGTGGCATTAAGAGGGTCACTTTTTAAGTCAAAAGTTGATTCCTATGTGAGTGACTTGAATCAGTGCCAGAACCGAAACTTACCAACTAGTGATATAAAATATATGGAATAGAATATAATTCGACATTTTCAACAGACCAGCTTAGTGAGTGAAGTAATAAATGAAACTGACGAGACAATAGTTATGAAAAAGATGGATAACGGCCAATAGTAGTAACCAAGCATTTAAAGAGGAACTGAACAGCATCAACAACACTTGTTGTACACAATGTGCATAAACAGCTAGATTCTCTATTTAAAGTGTTTTGACTGGATGTCTTGCTAGAACCAGTGAAAGGAGTGTAGTAGTACATCATCACAGCTGTGATGCTTCACTCCCTCCCCCTCACTGTCTGGCCCGTTGCCGCCGTGAGGGGGGCTTGGTGGGCAGCTGCCGGAGTGTGATGCTCCATGGGTCAGTCCTCAGTCCTTTTGCAGCCTTATGCTCCTGCTGCTGCCTTTACCAATTTTGCCAGACACCTTTCATTTTCCTCATGTTTCATTGTTCTCCCCCCTCTTCTCCTATCAAATTGTCATTTCCTGCCGACCTTTTGCCTGTTTTGATTATTCTTTCGACCTTCTTTTGTTTTGATGCCCGGGTGTTTGAAGAGGCATACTCTTGCACCCGTAGAACTGTAGTACCCAACGTCTCGAGCGAGGGGCCCCTTTTATTGTCAATCATCCTTTCATCACTGAACCCGCTCACGACGAACTCATGGTTCTTAAGGAGGCATTTGTGGGGCGTATACTCACGACGCACCCCTGGGGGGCCCCGGCAAGATCGGCGATAGCTTCTTGTTGGGTGTCCTGCCTCTAATTGTGGCTCCATGGTGGGTGTGGGGGCACATTCGTGAATGAAAGTTTTTCCTTGTTTTCATGGCAGATAATGTTTCCCTTGTACCTTCTCAGACTCGTGGGGTGGGCGACCAAGCCCCCGAGTCAGACGGTGTTGGAAGACCAGGCCCTGTAGCCTCCGCTGCATTGGGCCCCGATGACCTGACTACTCCCCTCCCTCCTCTACGGTAGGGTCGAGTCCCCAGCCCCCAGTGGTGACCACCTCATTCCCTGGCACGGCTTTGTCTCTCATTGTGACTACTGTGCCTTTTACCCCCTATCTCTCTTAGGGTTCCCAACGCCGTCCCCGCCACGGCCGCACTCACATGATCCCTTCCTGTAATAATACTTACAACGCCTTGTTTGGTCCCGCTAAGTGGGCTAAATACTTTGATCTCCACTATCTGGATTCTACTCCTCCTGACGATTTCTCCCTCCATAAACACCTTGTTGATTCAGTAGATGCCTCTGTTACTTTTAATTTCCACCAGTTACGGTACGCGTGTCGTCGCTGCTCCTTCTCAGGATGCAGCTACTCGCTTAGCCGCTTTGTCCTGCATTGGAGAGACCCCTGTTCAGGGTCTCCAAAAACGCTCGGTTAAATGCCAGTGTTGGCACTGTTCTTCTCCCACACCATGTTGAAACTGGTGTTCAGGACCTCAAAGATTGCCATGAGGATATTAAACATGTCCTCGAAGCCCAAGGCTATTCTGTCCTCCAGGGGGACACGTTTACTCGACCCCTTCGTGGTCATCGCCGATAGTCATTCTAAATCCGAGTGCACTTCTTTCCAGGCTTGCTGCCTCAATTGCGGTGAAGCCCATCCTACCTTCTCACACTCGTTTATGCACTACAAACTCGAGGAAGCCGTCCTCAACTTGAAGCACCGTGATTGTCTGTCTTTTCCTGAAGCGAGACGCCTAGTTCGTCGTCTCGCCTCTTTCGCGGGTGTCTCCTACGCTCACGTGTTGCGTTCTAACTCTCCTCGTCCTTCCTGTCTTCCTCAGTCTCACAACCGTTTCCAGGCCTTAAACCCGACCACATCCACCACCTTCTCCCCTATTCCTTTGCCTCCTGTCCTGGATAGTCTTCCTCCCGGTTCTCCATCTGGGGTTTCCCCCATTCCTACCCAGTCCTACCATATCTCCTTTGTCTTCTTCCCCATCTCCCCCCATTCTTTCTTCTCGACCCTCCCCCCAGTCTCTTGACCCTCCACGCCACCTGTCTGTCCAGGCTGATATCCATCATCCTCCCAGCAATCTTCGTGTTGTTCGCTCCTGTTCCTCTTCTCCTGCTGAGACCATTGAGTCTGTCACCCGGTACGTTATTACTGGAACGCCTGTCTCTTCGAGTCAGAAACATAAGCCTGGCTCCTCTCCTTCCTCTCCAGCGGGTAAGAAGGTTTCGCTTTCTTCCTCACCCCCTCCCTCTGACTCTGTCACTACGTCCCCTCCCATCTCAGTGGTCGAACCCCATGTCCTAGGTATGGAGGTTTCTTTCGCCCCCGATTCCCTCTTGGTTGCTGCCCTTGCTGAGGTGCACTCCCTGACTTCTGCCCCCCCCCCCTCCTCCAGCTGTCCTTGCCTGTATCTCTCAGTTGTCTCTTCCTCCTCCGGACCCCGTCAGTCCGCCTCTGGTCTGTCCTCTCGCTCCCTTCCCTCTATCCTTACTAAGTTTACCCATGCCCCCTAACTCTGATTTTGCCGGACCCTGCTCCTGATCCTGACCCTGTTCCTGACCCAGATCCTGAGATTCTTTAATAAACTGTGTTCTTCTATACCTTTATTTCTTTCTTGTTCTCTGTTACTGTCCTTTCTCTTTGATAATGTCTATTCTTCAGTGGAATATTCGTGGATTTTATGCCAACTTCCATGAACTCCAACTTCTGATTACACAGTTTACACCACTTTGTGTTTGTCTCCAGGAAAAGATGCTTGGTGCTCGTCCTGGTCACTTTCGTGGTTATTCCTTTCATTTTCCCCCCCTCCCAGCTCTTGCTGGGGCCCATAACTCTACTGCTCTCTTAATTCGGTCTGATATTCCCTTCGCCCCCCTACTTCTTCCATCACCTATCCATTGTTCTGCTGCCCCGTGTTTTTGTGGGTAAATGGTATACAGTCTTTTCCATTTATCTTCCCCTAAATGTCCCGCTTTCCCTTCCTGATCTTAAGCACCTCCTGGACTCCTTGTCTGAGCTGGTGCTCCTTTTAGGTGATTTCAACTGTCGACATTCCCTCTGGGGTGATGTTCTGACAAACACCCGAGGCCGTCTTATCGAACCGTTCGTCCTTACTACTTCTCTATCTTTTCTGAATTCTGGTTAGCCCACTCATGTGGACTCTCGAACTCTCACCCTTTCCTGTCTTGATCTTTCTCTCTGCTCGTCGTCCCTTTACTTCGATTTCACGTGGCATGTTCTTGATGACCTCCTATAACAGTGATCATTTCCCCATCCTCGTTTCCTTTTTCTCTTTCCACCCTCCCCTCTCCTTCCCTAGGTGGCAGCTTGCCAAGGCTGACTGGTAGCCTATTCACCCTCCGTGCTACTCTCCTCTGACCTCTCCTCTCTGCCTCTTCCTCGCGCCCTCCTTCTTTTTTATGATACTGTCTTCAACGCTGCCCTCCTGCTCTATTCTTCGCTCTTCCTCCCGGGGCACACGGAAGTGCGTTCCCTGGTGGAATGCTGACTGTGCTCGGGCTGTCCGCTGTAAGCGTGCAGCCTGGAAGAAACACCGCCGCCGGCAGACGGCTGATTCTTTTATTTTGTTTTGGAAGACAAGTGCGGTGGCCCATAGGACCATCCGTACAGCTAAACGTGGGAGTTGCAAATCTTATGTTTCCTCCATTACGTCCGATACTCCTCTGCCGCAGATCTGGACGAAGATCTGCAAGATTTCAGGCAAGTTTGTTCCAGATGTCTCGCCAGTTCTCCACCTCTGTGGTACTCTTGTGGCGGATCCAGTGAAGGTCGCGACCGAACTGGGTTCCCACTTTTCTTCTGTCAGCTCTGGTTCTCATCTTCCTCAATCCTTCCTTCTTCGTAAGCCTGTTCTTGAATCTTATCCCTTAGATTTCCGCACTCATCTCCGCCTTCCTATAACGATCCTTTCTGTCATTCTGAACTTCAGTCTGCCCTGGCCCTCTGCAGATCTACGGCGGCAGGCTCGGATGACGTTCATTATGAGATGCTTCGCCATCTCCCTCCGTGCACGTCTCAGTATTTAACGAGTCTGTATAACCAGGTCTGGGAGTCGTCGTCAGTCCCTGAGGACTGGATCGATGCTGTTGTACTCCCTATTCAGAAACCAGGGTCTCTAAGTACTTCCCCAAACGACTTTCGCGCTATTGCTCTCACGAGTTGTGTTTGCAAGCTATTTGAGCGTATGGTAAATGTCCGTCTGATGTGGTTCTTGGAACACCATCACCACCTCTCTCCTTCTCAATTTGGTTTTCGCAAGTGCCGCAGCACGACTGATGTCCTGGTGAACTTAGGAGGTCTATATTCGTACTGCTTTTGCTGTGAAGACCTCCGTTGTTGCTGTCTTTTTTGACCTGGAAAAGGCTTATGACACGACTTGGAGATACCATATTCTGTCCCAACTTCGTTCTTTTGGCCTTCGTGATAATCTCCCTCTCTTCCTTCAAAGCTTTCTCTCTCGTCGTACCTTTCGAGTCAGGCTTGGTGCCACTCTCTCTGCTTCTTTTCGGCAGTATGAAGGTGTGCCCCAAGGTAGTGTTCTGAGTACTACTCTTTTTCTGGTTGTCCTCAATGGTCTTCTTTCCTCCCTTCCTTCTGGTATATTCTCTGCTCTCTATGTTGACGATCTTACTCTTTGCTGTCAGGGTGATGATTCGCCTCTCCTTCAACGGCAGGCTTCAACTTGCGATTGATGCCGTTTCATCTTGGGCCACCAATCATGGCTTCAAGTTCTCTACTACTAAGACTTGTGCCATGACTTTTACTCGGAAGCGGGTCATTCTTCGTCCCTCTTTGTCACTTTATGGTCATCCCCTTGAAGTACAAAGATTTCACGAAAGCTTTTGGGGCTATTCTTTGACACTCGTTTGCCTTGGTCGCCCCTTGTCTCTTACCTTCATGTTGAATGCTCTAAGGCCCTTAACCTACTTAAGGTTTTGTTCCTATACTTCTTGGGAGCAGATAGGCACACACTCCTCTATTTGCGTTTCTCTCTCGTCCTGTCTAAGCTTGATTATGGTTGCCCTGTATACTCTTCTGCTTCTCCTTCTACTCTTTGCCGTCTTGATCCTTTGCACCATAATGGGTTGCGCCTCAGCTCTGGTGCTTTTCGTTCAACTCCTACCCTCAGCTTCTACGCTGACACTGGCTTTCTGTCTCTCCAGGATCGCCGTGATCGCTACAGTCTTCGCTATCTTGCACGATCCTTACTGCATCCTCAATTCGCCTCTATCGTGCTTTGACTTTTACCCCTCCTGTAGTTCCTGTTCCTCTTCACCACCTTCCTCTTTTTTGTCCGTTTGTCTTCGCTTACAAGATTCTCCTTTGGTTTGTATTACTAATGTTTCTCCTCGTATTGTTCCATCCGTGCCCCCGTGGAGGGTCCCCCTTCCCAAATTTTGTACTTCTCTGACCCACATCACTAAAGCTTTTACCCCACCTACAGTTCTGAAACGCCTCTTCCTTGAGCACTTTTCTTCTCACTCCCACTCCGTTCCCGTCTTCACCGATGAGTCAAAGTCTGCTGATGGTGTGGGCATCTGTTGTTTTCAAACTGTTGTTTTTCCTTACCACACTTATATATGTCGCCTTCCTCCTGAGGCTAGCATTTTCACAGCAGAACTCTCTGCTATTCTCTATGCTCTTCGTCTCCTGCTTTCCCGGTGTCAATCCTCCTTCGTGGTAGGTAGTTGACTCTCGTAGTGCCCTCATGGCTTCAGGGTCCTTTAATCTGGTCCACCCGGTGATTGTTCGAGATTCAACATTGGCTGTTTCTTATCTCCAGTAAATTTAAGTCAGTTGCGTTTTGCTGGGTTCCCAGCCATGTTGGTGTCTCTTTAAATGGGCGTGCGGATGCTGCCGCTAAGGACGCTATCCGCACTTGTCCCATCTCCCATAAAAGGTATTCCTTATTCCGACTTTTACCCAGTTATTCATGCCTCCATCCTTGCCCACTGGCAGAGTTGTTGGTCTTCTGTTATTGGTAACCAACTGTGTACTCTTAAGAGTCGTGTGTCCCAGTGGCTTTCCTCCATGCCACCATAACCGGCAGTGGGAAACGGCTCTGGCTAGGTTACGTATTGGCCATATCCGTATAACTCACGGCCACTTAATGAAGCACTGCCCTGCTCCTTATTGTCCAAATTGCATTGTCCCTCTTACGGTCGTACATATCCTTGTTGAATGTCCTGACTTCCAGGATGAGCATGTGTCTTGTTTTCCGACCAGTCCCTCGTGGTTGCTTGTCCCTCGATCGAATTCTTGGCGACTTGGATACTTTTGATATCGTTCGCCTTATGCGTTTTTGTTCTCGTATTGGCATCCTTGGTGATATTTAGCGCCCTCTGATTATCCCGCACATTTGATGGTGCTACATAGCCTTCCTGGTTTGGTGCCTTCTATTGATAATTACTTACTTGATGACCTGGAAAATTGGGGTACCAATGAAAGCCCAAGTTTTCAACATGGAACTCTGACAGCGGAGAAGATTGTGAACTTGATAAGCTACAATCCTCCACCAAACAGTAGAAGGCCCAAGCAGGAGTATGATGACAGCAACAAGGCATGTATAGATGAACTGCAGAGGGCAGAAATAATAGTGCATAGAATTAGAGCAAAAATGCTGGTTATGGGGAAACTAAATCACAGAGAGATTAATTGGGAAGCAAGGAACCCCCAAGGCGAGGAGGAAACGTGGGGAGCTAAGTTAGTAGACGTTATAGACAGGAATTTCCTAACACAACATGTGAAGGAAGACACAAGGGAAAGAGGGGGGATACGCAGAGCCTATTAGACCTGAATTTTCACCCAGAATGTGGAATACATCGAGAATTTGGAACATGAAATACCACTAGGAGCCAGTGACCATTGTGTCCTAGTCTTTGACTACATGATGGAACTTCAAAATTGTGACCAAAGGCCAAGAGGTCTGGGAAAGGAGAGTTGATTACAGGAAAGGGGACTGTAGAAGGACAAGGGAATACCTGGCAGAAGTGCAGTGGGAGGAAGAAATTAGAGGAAAAGCAGTGCAAGATATGATGAACCTAGTCATATGGAAATGCAAGGAGGCCGAAGAGAAATTTACTCCAACAGTAAAGGTAAAAAGCAGGAGGGAATATAGTAACCCATAGTTTAATAGATAGTGTCAGGAAGCAAAGGTGAAAAGCAGGAGAGAGTGGAGGAAGTACAGAAGACAAAGGACAGAGGACAACAGGATTAGATGTAACAGAGATAGGAACGATTACATTAACATAAGACGAGTATCGGAAAGAAATTATGAGAATGATATTGCAATCAAAGCTAAAAAGCACCCTAAATTACTACGTAGCCATATATGAAAGAATATGTTGGTAAACGACCAAGTGACAAGACTAAAGAAAACAGAAGGGGCATATACAGAAAGTGACAAGGAAATCTGTGAGGTACTGACTGCCAGTTTCCATGGAGTGTTCACAACCGAGCCTGAGCAGCTCCCATTGTTAGAAGAGATTACCCTAGATGAAAGACTATCACATATAGAGGTAATAGCAGAGGAGTAATGAAACAGTTGACAACACTGGATGCAACTAAAGCAGTTGGACCAGACAAAGTATCACCGTGGATACTAAAAGAGGTAGCACAGGCCCTCAGCGTGCCTTTGGCAATGATCTTTAATGAGTCACTTATGTCGGGAGAATTGCCCAGTTGCTGGAAGAAGGCAAATGTCGTACCGATTTTCAAGAAAGGACATAGGGAAGGAGGCACTTAATTACAGACCTGTATCACGGACAAGCTTTCCCTGCAAAATACTTGAAATAATAATTTGGCTAAGACTTGTTGCACACCTGGAGAGCAATAGGTTTGTAAACAAACACCAACATGGGTTCTGGACAGGGAAATCATGCCTAACAAACCTTTTGGAGTTCTATGATAAAATAACAAGGATAAGGCAGGACAGAGAAGGTTGGGCAGACTGCATATTTCTAGACTGCCAAAAGGCCTTTGATACAGTACCGCACATGAGACTGCTAATCAAACTTGAGAGGCAGGCAGGAGTAACCGGAAAGGCCCTAGCATGGGTAAGGAACTACCTAACAGGAAGGAGCCAGAGAGTAATGGTAAGGGCCAGAAGTCGGACTGGCGAACAGTAACAAGTGGAGTACCTCAAGGATTGGTGCTGGGACCAATTCTATTTCTAATTTACGCTAATGATATGTTTACAGGAGTGGAATCCTACATGTAGATGTTCACGGATAACGCAAAATTAATGAGAAGAGCTTGTGACAGATGAGGATTGTAGGATTCCTCCAAGAGGACCTTGGACAGGTTGCAGAGATGGTCAGGGAAATGGCTACTGGAGTTCAACACGAGTAAATGTAAAGTTATGGAAATGGGATCAAATGATAGGAGACCAAAGGGACAGTACAGTACAAAGGGACAGTTCCCAATGAATGGGAACTTCCTACCAGTGACGATTAGAGAAAGAGACCTGGGAGTGGACATAACACCTAATCTAACTCCTGAGACATATATAAATAGGATAACGACAGCAGCGTACTCTACACTGGCCAAAGTTAGAACATCATTCAGAAACCTAAGTGAAGAAGCTTTCAAGGCGGTTTACACTGCCTATGTGAGACCTGTCTTAGAGTATGCCGCTCCATCATGGAGTCCCCACCTGAAGAAACACACATGAGGAAACTGGAAAAGGCTCAGAAGTTTGACGAGGCTTGTCCCAGAGTTACGAGGGATAGGATTTGAAGAGCGTCTGAAGGAACTGAACCTTACGTCACTATAAAAAAGAAGGGAGGTTATCTTGAGGTTATATCTTGAGTTGATTTCGGGGCTTTGTTTTAGTGTCCCCGCGGCCCGGTCCTTGACTAGATCTACACCACCAGGAAGCAGCCCAGTGACAGCTGACTAACTCCCAGGTACCTATTTACTGCTAGGTAACAGGGGGAAGGGAGACGGAAGATATGATAGGAACGTATAAAATACTCAGGGGAATAGACAAAGTGGAAATAGATGAAATGTTCACACGTAATAGTAACAGAACGAGGGGACATGGGTGGAATCTGGAAACTCAGATGAGTCACAGAGATGTTAGGAAGTATTCTTTAAGTGTGAGAGTAGTGGAAAAATAGAACGTACTTAAGGAGCAGGTTGTGGAAGCACACTCTATTTGTATTTTTAAAACTAGATATGGCTAGGGAAATGGGACAGGAATCATTGCTGTAAACAACCGATGGCTAGAAAAGCGGGATCCATGAGTCAATGCTCGATCCTGTAAGCACAAACAGGTGTGTACAAATAGGTGAGTACATACACACACACACATCCGCAAGCACAACTAGGTGAGTGACACATGCACACAGTGCTCTCCATGGTGAATAACAGGTCACTGGAAACAGGAGACATACCGGAAAGCCGGAAGACAGTTAAGCTAAGCTGTGCCTAAGGTACCTAAGTAAAAGGAAACAGCGAGTAACTGTGAGGGGGGAGACAACAGAGTGGTGAGATGTCACCAGCGGAGTCCCACAGGACTCAGTACTTGGACCCATCCTGTGTCTAATATATGTAAACGATCTTCCAGAGGGTATAGACTCATTCCTCTCAATGTTTGCTGATGATGCAAAAATTATGAGAAGAATTAAAACAGATGAAGATAGACAGAGACTACAGGACGACCTGGACGAA
The DNA here is from genome assembly GCF_040958095.1 of Procambarus clarkii. NCBI lineage: Eukaryota > Metazoa > Arthropoda > Malacostraca > Decapoda > Cambaridae > Procambarus > Procambarus clarkii. The sequence continues at coordinate 12,247,100 of NC_091169.1, read as the reverse complement.
CTGGAGGAATGGTCTAGAAAATGGCTACTAAGGTTTAACTCAGGAAAGTGTAAAGTGATGTAATTAGGTGATGGGAGCAGAAGGCTTGAACACAAGGTACCATCTGGGAGGTGAAATCCTGCAAGAGACACATAGAGAGAAAGATCTGGGAGTTGATATCACACAGAACCTGTCCCACTGAGGCCCACATCAAAAGGATATCATCAGCGGCATATGCTAAGTTGGCCAACATAAGAACTACCTTTAGAAACTTGTGTGTAAGGAATTGTTCAGGACCCTGTATACCACTTATGTCAGACCAATCCTGGAATATGCAGCTCCAGCCTGGAGTCCATACATAGTTAAACACAAGACAATGTTAGAGAAGATTCTGCGGTATGCCACCGGACTCGTCCTGTAACTAAGAGGTATGAGCTACGAGGAAAGGCTAAAGGAGCTGAACCTCAAGTCCCTGGAAAACAGAAGAATAAGGGGAGACATGATAACCACCTACAAAATTCTCAGGGGAATTTACAGGGTGAAATACAAACTCTTTAGCATAGGTGGAATACAAACAAGGGGACACAGGTGGAAACTTAGCACCCAAATGAGCCGCAGAGACGTTAGAAAGAATTTTTTCAGTGTCAGAGTAGTTAACAAATGGAATGCTTTAAGTAATGATATGGTGGAGGCTGGCTCCACACACAGTTTCAAATGTAGATATGATAGAGATAACATACATAATATGTGTGTGGGAAATTATGCAACAAATAGTTTATTATAATTATAAATTAATTAAATGGACTGTATAAATAAATTACATGAGTGGACTGTATGAGATTTAATGATTAGTTGGATGTTTCCAGTTCCACAAAATTCTGGGCGATAGATTATGTAATGCTAGATCTACCTAATGAATTAAATATGTTTGAATAATTTCAATGATAAAATTTTATAAGTTAATAATGGTTATGGAGTTAGTAAACTAACTACAATATCACAACTAAAGGTTTATCCGTTTAGCTGTCAAGCAGGTGATGAGAAGTGCGTCTGACAGTCTCCCGTAATCTTTCAACTTCCTAGTCTCAAGGTGATGGCGTCGTGGACACGTGATTCACAAGTTGAGATGAGCAGCTCTCGTAGGTATACCTCCATGCTGTGAAGAACATACAATATAATTTCTACAGAATTATATCAATCTCAGCTAATCTCCATAATTCGGATTAACCATTCTACGTAATTAAACTTACACAGGTTATTTTGGTGTTCCTATGTCATTATGGCCGGACGATCCATAGTTATTATGGCTATATAAAACTAATAGATAGTCACTTATCTGACTGGACATGATGTCCCCAATGTTAGATGAAGCAGGCAGTGGCGTCTGGGATTCGTAATTGCACGGATGCTTCCAAATTAACGAGATGCTACGTGGCTGGCTTCTCAGGGATGTTGTCGTTATGGTTCTAGGAGAGCCAGTCCCGCTAGCGCCCTCTACCTTCCTCACGGCGCATAATCTCGGTATGTAAGTTACGGTATTCTACCTTGTCCTATTATCTATCAAGACATTACCGACGTTATTTTACGTCTTAATAATGCACTTCAGACATCAGTAGACGATTTTTCACTGTTTATATTAGTGAACCGAAGTGTTAGTAGATTAAAAACACATGAACGTAATTAATATTCGTGATGTAACTTTTTATACTAAACGTGGATCAGCTGATCGCGGCTGTGGAATTTTCCACCTGGAGATGGCGGTATTATTTATTTTAAATGAATTAAATCAACTTCCAATGAAAATTTCCATGCAAATTAAGCAGAGGTTAGACTGGATTTAATTATATTTGAATAAAGAATTTGTTCTCATAGGAGCTGGGATGGTGACACAACAGTGGTCATGTATAGCAGCAAGGTTTTGGCTTCTCTACGTATGAGTTAGTAATACTAGTAAATTTAATTTCCTAGCACAATAATTTGATCTTATCATACTAGGGGTTAGTATTTGGGGTATCGGAAAATTCCGACACCCAGTAGGCTCAGGAATTTGTACACCAGTTGATTGACGGTTGAGAGGCAGGACCAAAGAGCCAGAGCTCATTCCCTGTAAGCACAATTAGGCGAGTAAACACACACACACGTTGGCGAGAGAGCCTCGACAACCCTAACCTAACCTAACACATACTGCATCCGGCCTCCTAGGCCAGGAGGGCAAGAAGGGTACCTGTGCACTCTGAGGCGAACCCTCCATGTAAGAAAGGCACCCCGCCCACTGATGACAACAGCCAGGCTCTACACCTGCTGCTTCTCACACCCACACCACCTGGACACCTGTCCAGCTGTTCACACTCGGTCGTAGGCCTCGACAACCCTAACCTAACACACGTGCTGGGAGCCAACCAGCATGCTATGACGATGACCACGCAGCACCTGCGGAACGTCCGGTGCACCAGCTGGTAACGACTAACAAGAATTTTCGCTAACTTGAGCAAGTAGACACAAGAGCAATGTTCAAAGAGAGGAACAGTAACGTGAGGAAACATAACAGGAAAGTGGAGCCACAAATGTGCCGCAAAGATGTAAGAAGGAACTTCTTCAATTTCAGAGTTTCAAATAAGTAGAACTGACTAGACGAAGCTGTTGAGCCTAATTCAGTACAATGTTTAAAGTGGATTAGAGAAAACGTGAAACAAGTCATTACAATGATGCCGGACGCTGCAAGCATATCCGAGGCCTTTTAAGAGCTCTCACACACTGGGAGAACAATAACATGCGTAAGAGCTCTCACACACTGGGAGAACAATAACATGGGTAAGAGCTCTTACACACTAGGGGAGAACAATAACATGGGTAAGAGCTCTTACACACTAGGGGAGAACAATAACATGGGTAAGGACTCTCACACACTGGGAGAACAATAACATGGGTAAGAGCTCTCACACACTGGGAGAACAATAACATGCGTAAGAGCTCTCACACACTGGGAGAACAATAACATGCGTAAGAGCTCTCACACACTGGGAGAACAATAACATGGGTAAGAGCTCTTACACACTAGGGGAGAACAATAACATGGGTAAGGACTCTCACACACTGGGAGAACAATAACATGGGTAAGAGCTCTCACACACTGGGAGAACAATAACATGCGTAAGAGCTCTCACACACTGGGAGAACAATAACATGGGTAAGAGCTCTCACACACTGGGAGAACAATAACATGGGTAAGAGCTCTCACACACTGGGAGAACAATAACATGGGTAAGGACTCTCACACACTGGGAGAACAATAACATGGGTAAGAGCTCTCACACACTGGGAGAACAATAACATGGGTAAGAGCTCTCACACACTGGGAGAACAATAACATGGGTAAGAGCTCTCACACACTGGGAGAACAATAACATGGGTAAGAGCTCTCACACACTGGGAGAACAATAACATGGGTAAGAGCTCTTACACACTAGGGGAGAACAATAACATGGGTAAGGACTCTCACACACTGGGAGAACAATAACATGGGTAAAACTATAACAAACCTGTGATGGTGACCTCGTTTATGGCGAGGTGGGCTTCGTGCCGGGCCACCATACCCACCATGCCCGTGACGGAGCCGTCTGGCTGCGGCCCGCCCCACTCCCCGTCCTCAGGCTCACGCACAGCGTACCTGAGTCGAGACTCCGGGTTATATCGCCACCTGTATATCAGGCAGCTCTTCTATACCATATCCCTGGCAAAGCTGTTCATTTTAGCCATAGAATTTCTGGAAGTTGTGTACAGTAACTCAAAATATATGCATTTGAATATCTATTTATCTATCTTTGGCTATACCAAACGAAACAGAGTAAGTATAAATGGGGTTAAGTCAGAATGTGGAAATTGTTGTAAGTGGAGTGCCTCAAGGCTCTGTCCTGGGACCTCTTTTTTTCATAATATATATACATGATTTAGATTTAGGTTTGAGCAGCAATATTTGCAAATTTGCCGATGATACAAAAATCGGGAGGGAAATAAACACGAAAAAAGATTCTCTATCACTTCAAGACGATCTAAATAGGGTTTTGAAATGGTCAAAAGATTGGCAGATGCAGTTTAATGCTGACAAATGTAAGGTTTTGAGGCTAGGTAATGACGATGGAGTTACAAGATACGAGCTAGATGGTGTTGAGCTGGGAGTTATGATTAGTAAGAATTTAAAACCAAAAAATCAATGCATAAATGTTCGTAAAAGACAAATAGGACACTGGGATTTATTAATCGAAGCATTACTAATAAGACACCTGGTGTTGTTCTTCACCTTTATCTTGCTCTGGTTAGGCCCCATTTAGGTTATGCAGTTCAGCTTTTGTTGTCATACTTTAGAATGGATATAAATTCACTAGAATTTACTAGAAAGGTGGGGTGCCTTTCTTACATGGAGGGTTCGCCTCAGAGTGCACAAGTGCCCTTCTTGCCCTCCTGGCCTAAGAGACCGGATGCAGTATGTGTTAGGTTACGTTAGGGTTGTCGAGGCTATCTCGCTGACTTGTGTGTGTGTGTGTGTGTGTGTGTGTGTGTGTGTGTATACTCACCTAGTTGTTGTACTCACCTATTTGTGGTTGCAGGGGTTGAGCTTTGGCTCTTTGGTCCCGCCTCTCAACCGTCAATCAACTGATGTACAGATTTCTGAGCCTACTGGGTTCCGTCATGCCTACATTTGAAACTGTGTATGGAGTCAGCCTCCACAACATCACTGCCTAATGCATTCCATTTATTAACTACTCTGACACTGAAAAAGTTTTTTCTAATGACTCTGTGGCTCATTTGGGTACTCAGCTTCCACCTGTGTCCCCTTGTGCGTGTACCACCTGTGTTAAATAATCTATCCTTGTCTACCTTGTCAATTCCCCCTGAGAATTTTGTATGTGGTGATCATGTCTCCCTAGCTCTTCTGTCTGCTAGCGACGTGAGATGCAGTTCACGTAGTCTGTCCTCATAACTCATGCCTCTTAGTTCTGGGAATAGCCTAGTGGCATAACTCTGAACTTTTTCCAGCTTCGTCTTGTGCTTGACTAGATACAGGATCCATGCT
>NC_091169.1:12073001-12241550 GCF_040958095.1 Procambarus clarkii | reverse complement strand
CCAGAGGCGAGTAGTGCGAATATAGTGGCCCCAGAGGCGAGTAGTGCGAGTACTGTGGCTCCAGAGGCGAGTGGTGCGAGTACTGTGGCCCCAGAGGCGAGTGGTGTGAGTACTGTGGCCCCAGAGGCGAATGGTGCGAGTACTGTGGCCCGAGAGGCGAGTTTTGCGAGTAATATGGCCCCAGATTACGAGTGGTGCGAGTACTGTGGCGTCAGTGGCGAGTGGTGCAAGTACTGTGGCCCCAGAGGCGAGTGGTACGAGTATTATGGCCCCAGAGGCGAGTTGTGAGAGTACTATGGCCTCAGAGACGAGTGGTGCGAGTACTGTGGCCCCCAGAGGCGAGTGGTGCGAGTACTGTGGCCCCAGAGGCGATTGGCGCGAGTACTGTGGGTCCAGAGGCGAGTGATGCGAGTACTATGGCCCCAGAGGCAAGTGGTGCGAGTATTATGGCCGCAGTGGCGAGTGGTGTGAGTACTGTGGCCCCAAAGGCGAGTGGTGCGAGTATTATGGCCCTAGAGGCAAATGGTGCGAGTATTATGGCCCCAGAGGCGAGTAGTGCGAGTACTGTGGCCCCAGAGGCTAATAGTGCGAGTACTGTAGCCCCAGATACTAATAGTGCGAGTACGATGACCCAAGAGGCGAGTAGTGCGAATATAGTGGCCCCAGAGACGAGAAGTGCGAGTACTGTGGCCCCCAGAGGCGAGTGGTGCGAGTACTGTGGCCCCAGAGGCGAGTGGTGCGAGTACTGTGGGCCCAGAGGCGAGTGGTGCGAGTACTGTGGCCCGAGAGGCGAGTTTTGCGAGTATTATGGCCCCAAAGGCGAGTGGTGCGAGTACTGTGGCCTCAGTGGTGAGTGGTGCGAGTACTGTGGCCCCAGAGGCGAGTGGTGCGAGTATTATGGCCCAGAGGCGAGTGGTGCGAGTATTATGGCCCCAGAGGCGAGTGGTGCAAGTATTATGGCCCCAGAGGCGAGTGGTGCGAGTACTGTGGCCCCAGAGGCGAGTTGTGCGAATACTGTGGCTACAAAGGCGAGTTGTGTGAGTACTATGGCCCCAGAGACGAGTGGTGCGAGTATTGTGGCCTCCAGAGGCGAGTGATGCGAGAACTGTGGCCCCAGAGGCGATTGGTGCGAGTACTGTGGCTCCAGAGGCGAGCGGTGGGAGTACTGTGGCCCCAGAGGCGAGTGGTGCGTGTATTATGGCCCCAGAGGCGAGTGGAGCGAGTACTGTGGCCCCAGAAGCGAGTTGTGCGAATACTGTGGCCCCAGAGGCGAGTGGTGCGAGTATTATGGCCCCAGAGACAAGTGATGCAAGTACTGTGGCCCCAGAGGCGAGTGGTTCGAATACTGGGGGTCCAGAGGCGAGTGGTGCGAGTACTGTGGCCCCAGAGGCGAGTGGTGCGAGTATTATGGCCCCAGAGGCGAGTGGTGCGAGTATTATGGCCCCAGAGGCAAGTGGTGTGAGTATTATGGCCCCAGAGGCGAGTGGTGCGAGTATTATGGCCCCAGAGGCAAGTGGTGCGAGTTCTGTGACCCCAGATGCGAGTGGCGCGAGTATTATGGCCCCAGAGGCGAGTGGTGCGAGTATTAAGGCCCCAGAGGCGAGAGGTGCGAGTACTGTGGCCCCAGAGGTGAGTTGTGGGAATACTGTGGCCACAAAGGCGAGTTGTGTGAGTACTATGGCCACAGAGACGAGTGGTGCGAGTACTGTGGCCCCCAGAGGCGAGTGATGCGAGTACTGTGGCCCCAGAGGCGATTGGTGCGAGTACTGTGGGTCCAGAGGCGAGTGGTGCGAGTACTGTTGCCCCTGCCCCAGAGGCGAGTGGTGTGTGTATTATGGCCCCAGAGGCGAGTGGTGCGAGTACTGTGGCCCCAGAAGCGAGTTGTGCGAATACTGTGGCCCTGAGGCGAGTGGTGCGAGTACTATGGCCCCAGAGGCAAGTGGTGTGAGTATTATGGCCCCAGAGGCAAGTGGTGCGAGTACTGTGGCCCCAGAGGCGAGTGGTGCAAGTACTATGGCTCCAGAGGCGAGTAGTGCGAGTACTGTGGCCCCAGAAGCAAGTGGTGCCAGTACTGTGGCCCCAGAGGCGAGTGGTGCGAGTACTGTGGACCCAAAGGCGAGTGGTGCGAGTTCTGTGGCCCCAGAGGCGAGTGGTGCGAGTATTATGGCCCCAGAGGCGAGTGGTGCCAGTACTGTGGCCCCCAAAGGCGAGTGGTGCGAGTATTATGGCCCCAGAGGCAAGTGGTGCGAGTATTATGGCCCCAGAGGCAAGTGGTGCGAGTTCTGTGACCCCAGATGCGAGTGGTGCGAGTATTATGGTCCCAGAGGCGAGTATTATGGCCCCTGAGGCGAGTGGTGCCAGTACTGTGGCCCCCAAAAGTAAGTGGTGCGAGTATTATGGCCCCAGAGTCGAGTGGTGTGAGTTCTGTGGCCCCAGAGGCGAGTGGTGCGAGTATTATGGCCCCAGAGGCGAGTGGTGCGAGTATTATGGCCCCAGAGGCGAGTGGTGTGAGTACTGTGGCCCCAGAGACGAGTGGTGTGAGTACTATGGCCCCAGAGGCAAGTGGTGCGAGTATTATGGCCCCAGAGGCAAGTGGTGCGAGTACTGTGGCCCCAGAGGCGAGTGGAGCGAGTATTATGGCCCCAGAGGCAAGTGGTGCGAGTATTATGGCCCCAGAGGCGAGTGGTGCGAGTACTATGGTACCAGAGGCTAGTAGTGCGAGTACTATGACCTCAGAGGCGAGTAGTGCGAATATTGTGGCCCCAGAGACGAGTGGTGCAAGTACTGTGGCCCCAGAGGCGAGTGGTGCGAATACTGTGGCCCCAGAGGCGAGTGGTGCGAGTACTGTGGCCCCAGAGGCGAGTGGTGTGAGTACAGAGGCCCCAGAGGCGAGTGGTGCGAGTACTGTGGCCCCATAAGCGAGTTGTGCGAATACTGTGGCCACAAAGGCGAGTGGTGTGAGTACTTTGGCCCCAGAGACGAGTGGTGCGAGTACTGTGGCCCCCAGAGGCGAGTGATGCGAGTACTGTGGCCCCAGAGGCAAGTGGTGCGAGTATTATGGCCCCAGTGGCGAGTGGTGTGAGTGCTGTGGCCCCAGAGGCGAGTGGTGCGAGTATTATGGCCCCAAAGGCAAGTAGTGCGTGTATTATGGCCCCAGAGGCGAGTGGTGCGAGTACTGTGGCCCCAGAGGCTAATAGTGCGAGTACTGTTGCCACAGAGGCTAATTGTGCGAGTACTATGACCCCAGAGGCGAGTAGTGCGAATATAGTGGCCCCAGAGGCGAGTAGTGCGAGTACTGTGGCTCCAGAGGCGAGAGGTGCGAGTACTGTGGCCCCAGAGGCGAGTGGTGTGAGTACTGTGTCCCCAGAGGCGAATGGTGCGAGTACTGTGGCCCGAGAGGCGAGTTTTGCGAGTATTATGGCCCCAGAGGCGAGTGGTGCGAGTACTGTGGCCTCAGTGGCGAGTGGTGCAAGTACTGTGGCCCCAGAGGCGAGTGGTACGAGTATTATGGCCCCAGAGGCGAGTGGTGCGAGTACTGTGGCCTCAGAGGCGAGTGGTGCGAATACTGTGACCCCAGAGGCGAGTGGTGCGAGTACTGTGGCCCCAGAGGCGAATGGTGCGAGTATTATGGCCCCAGAGGCGAGAGGTGCGAGTATTATAGCCCCAGAGGCGAGTGGTGCGAGTACTGTGGCCCCAGAGGCGAGGTCTGCGAATACTGTGGCCACAAAAGCGAGTTGTGAGAGTACTATGGCCTCAGAGACGAGTGGTGCGAGTACTGTGGCCCCCAGAGGCGAGTGGTGCGAGTACTGTGGCCCCAGAGGCGATTGGTGCGAGTATTATGGCCCTAGAGGCAAGTGGTGCGAGTATTATGGCCCCAGAGGCGAGTAGTGCGAGTACTGTGGCCCCAGAAGCTAATAGTGCGAGTACTGTAGCCCCAGATGCTAATAGTGTGAGTACTATGACCCAAGAGGCGAGTAGTGCGAATATAGTGGCCCCAGAGACGAGTAGTGCGAGTATTATGGCCGCAGTGGCGAGTGGTGTGAGTACTGTGGCCCCAGAGGCGAGTGGTGCGAGTATTATGGCCCTAGAGGCAAGTGGTGCGAGTATTATGGCCCCAGAGGCGAGTAGTGCGTGTACTGTGGCCCCAGAAGCTAATAGTGCGAGTACTGTAGCCCCAGATGCTAATAGTGCGAGTACTATGACCCAAGAGGCGAGTAGTGCGAATATAGTGGCCCCAGAGACGAGTAGTGCGAGTATTATGGCCGCAGTGGCGAGTGGTGTGAGTACTGTGGGTCCAGAGGCGAGTGATGCGAATACTATGGCCCCAGAGGCAAGTGGTGCGAGTATTATGGCCGCAGTGGCGAGTGGTGTGAGTACTGTGGCCCCAGAGGCGAGTGGTGCGAGTATTATGGCCCTAGAGGCAAGTGGTGCGAGTATTATGGCCCCAGAGGCGAGTAGTGCGAGTACTGTGGCCCCAGAAGCTAATAGTGCGAGTACTGTAGCCCCAGATGCTAATAGTGCGAGTACTATGACCCAAGAGGCGAGTAGTGCGAATATAGTGGCCCCAGAGACGAGTAGTGCGAGTACTGTGGCCCCCAGAGGCGAGTGATGCGAGTACTGTGGCCCCAGAGGCGATTGGTGCGAGTACTGCGGCTCCAGAGGCGAGCGGTGCGAGTACTATGGCCCCAGAGGCGAGTGGTGCGTGTATTATGGCCCCAGAGGCGAGTGGTGCGATTACTGTGGCCCCAGAAGCGAGTTGTGCGAATACTGTGGCCCCAGAGGCGAGTTGTACGAATATAATGGCCCCAGAGACAAGTGATGCGAGTACTGTGGCCCCAGAGACGAGTGGTTCGAATACTGGGGTTCCAGAGGCGAGTGGTGCGAGTACTGTGGCCCCAGAGGCGAGTGGTTCGAATACTGGGGTTCCAGAGGCGAGTGGTGCGAGTACTATGGACCCAGAGGCAAATGGTGCGAGTATTATGGCCCCAGAGGCGAGTGGTGTGAGTACTGTGGCCCCAGAGGCTAATAGTGCGAGTACTGTAGCCCCAGATGCTAATAGTGCGAGTACTATGACCCAAGAGGCGAGTAGTGCGAATATAGTGGCCCCAGAAACGAGTAGTGCGAGTACTGTGGCCCCCAGAGGCGAGTGGTGCGAGTACTGTGGCCCCAGAGGCGAGTGGTGCGAGTACTGTGGGCCCAGAGGCGAGTGGTGCGAGTATTGTGGCCCGAGAGGCGGGTTTTGCGAGTATTATGGCCCCAGAGGCGAGTGGTGCGAGTACTGTGGCCTCAGTGGCGAGTGGTGCGAGTACTGTGGCCCCAGAGGCGAGTGGTGCGAGTATTATGGCCCAGAGGCGAGTGGTGCGAGTACTGTGGCCCCAGAGGCGAGTGGTGCGAGTACTGTGGCCCCAGAGGCGAGTGGTGCGAGTATTATGGCCCCAGAGGTGAGTGGAGCAAGTATTATGGCCCCAGAGGTGAGTGGTGCGAGTACTGTGGCCCTAGAGGCGAGTTGTGCGAATACTGTGGCTACAGAGGCGAGTTGTGTGAGTACTATGGCCCCAGAGACGAGTGGTGCGAGTATTGTGGCCCCTAGAGGCGAGTGATGCGAGTACTGTGGCCCCAGAGGCGATTGGTGCGAGTACTGTGGCCTCAGAGGCGAGTGGTGCGAATACTGTGACCCCAGAGGCGAGTGGTGCGAGTACTGTGGCCCCAGAGGCGAATGGTGCGAGTATTATGGCCCCAGAGGCGAGTGGTGCGAGTATTATAACCCCAGAGGCGAGTGGTGCGAGTACTGTGGCCCCAGAGGCGAGGTCTGCGAATACTGTGGCCACAAAAGCGAGTTGTGAGAGTACTATGGCCTCAGAGACGAGTGGTGCGAGTACTGTGGCCCCCAGAGGCGAGTGGTGCGAGTACTGTGGCCCCAGAGGCGATTGGCGCAAGTACTGTGGGTCCAGAGGCGAGAGATGCGAATACTATGGCCCCAGAGGCAAGTGGTGCGAGTATTATGGCCGCAGTGGCGAGTGGTGTGAGTACTGTGGCCCCAGAGGCGAGTGGTGCGAGTATTATGGCCCCAGAGGCGAGTAGTGCGAGTACTGTGGCCCCAGAAGCTAATAGTGCGAGTACTGTAGCCCCAGATGCTAATAGTGCAAGTACTATGACCCAAGAGGCGAGTAGTGCGAATATAGTGGCCCCAGAGACGAGTAGTGCGAGTACTGTGGCCCCCAGAGGCGAGTGATGCGAGTACTGTGGCCCCAGAGGCGATTGGAGCGAGTACTGTGGCTCCAGAGGCGAGCGGTGCGAGTACTATGGCCCCAGAGGCGAGTGGTGCGTGTATTATGGCCCCAGAGGCGAGTGGTGCGATTACTGTGGCCCCAGAAGCGAGTTGTGCGAATACTGTGGCCCCAGAGGCGAGTGGTACGAGTATTATGGCCCCAGAGACAAGTGATGCGAGTACTGTGGCCCCAGAGACGAGTGGTTCGAATACTGGGGTTCCAGAGGCGAGTGGTGCGAGTACTGTGGCCCCAGAGGCGAGTGGTGCGAGTACTATGGCCCCAGAGGCAAATGGTGCGAGTATTATGGCCCCAGAGGCGAGTGGTGTGAGTACTGTGGCCCCAGAGGCTAATAGTGCGAGTACTGTAGCCCCAGATGCTAATAGTGCGAGTACTATGACCCAAGAAGCGAGTAGTGCGAATATAGTGGCCCCAGAGACGAGTAGTGCGAGTACTGTGGCCCCCAGAGGCGAGTGGTGCGAGTACTGTGGCCCCAGAGGCGAGTGGTGCGAGTACTGTGGGCCCAGAGGCGAGTGGTGCGAGTATTGTGGCCCGAGAGGCGGGTTTTGCGAGTATTATGGCCCCAGAGGCGAGTGGTGCGAGTACTGTGGCCTCAGTGGCGAGTGGTGCGAGTACTGTGGCCCCAGAGGCGAGTGGTGCGAGTATTATGGCCCAGAGGCGAGTGGTGCGAGTACTGTGGCCCCAGAGGCGAGTGGTGTGAGTACTGTGGCCCCAGAGGCGAGTGGTGCGAGTATTATGGCCCCAGAGGTGAGTGGTGCAAGTATTATGGCCCCAGAGGTGAGTGGTGCGAGTACTGTGGCCCTAGAGGCGAGTTGTGTGAGTACTATGGCCCCAGAGACGAGTGGTGCGAGTATTGTGGCCCCTAGAGGCGAGTGATGCGAGTACTGTGGCCCCTGAGGCGATTGGTGCGAGTACTGTGGCTCCAGAGGCGAGTGGTGCGTGTATTATGGCCCCAGAGGCGAGTGGTGCGATTACTGTGGCCCCAGAAGCGAGTTGTGCGAATACTGTGGCCCCAGAGGCGAGTGGTACGAGTATTATGGCCCCAGAGACAAGTGATGCGAGTACTGTGGCCCCAGAGGCGAGTGGTTCGAATACTGGGGGTCCAGAGGCGAGTGGTGCGAGTACTGTGGCCCCAGAGGCGAGTGGTGCGAGTACTATGGCCCCAGAGGCAAATGGTGCAAGTATTATGGCCCCAGAGGCGAGTGGTGTGAGTACTGTGGCCCCAGAGGCGAGTGGTGCGTGTATTATGGCCCCAGAGGCAAGTGGTGCGAGTATTATGGCCCCAGAGGCGAGTGGTGCGAGTACTGTGGCCCCAGAGGCGAGTGGTGCGAGTACTGTGGCTCCAGAGGCAAGTGGTGCGAATACTGTGGCCCCAGAGGCGAGTGGTGCGAGTACTGTGGCCCCAGAGGTGAGTGGTGCGAGTATTATGGCCCCAGAGGCGAGGGGTGCGAGTACAGAGGCCCCAGAGGTGAATGGTGCGAGTACTGTGGCCCCAGAGGCGAGTTGTGCGAATACTGTGGCCACAAAGGCGAGTGGTGTGAGTACTATGGCCCCAGAGACGAGTGGTGCGAGTACTGTGGACCCCGAGGCGAGTGATGCGAGTACTGTGGCCTCAGTGGCGAGTGGTGCGAGTACTGTGGCCCCAGAGTCGAGTGGTACGAGTATTATGGCCCCAGAGGCGAGTGGTGCGAGTACTGTGGCCTCAGAGGCGAGTGGTGCAAATACTGTGACCCCAGAGGCGAGTGGTGCGAGTACTGTGGCCCTAGATGCGAGTGGTGCGAGTATTATTGCCCCAGAGGCGAGTGGTGCGAGTATTATGGCCCCAGAGGCGAGCGGTGCGAGTATTATTGCCCCAGAGGCGAGTGGTGCGAGTATTATGGCCCCAGAGGCGAGCGGTGCGAGTACTGTGGCCCCAGAGGCGAGTTGTGCGAATACTGTGGCCACAAAGGCGAGTTGTGAGAGTACTATGGCCTCAGAGACGAGTGGTGCGAGTACTGTGGCCCCAGAGGCGAGTGGTGCGAGTACTGTGGTCCCAGAGGCGAGTGGTGCGAGTACTGTGGCCCCAGAGGCGAGTGGTGCGAGTACTGTGGCCCGAGAGGCGAGTTATGCGAGTATTATGGCCCCAGAGGCGAGTGGTGCGAGTACTGTGGCCTCAGTGGCGAGTGGTGCGAGTACTGTGGCCCCAGAGGCGAGTGGTGCGAGTATTATGGCCCCAGAGGCGAGTGGTGCGAGTACTGTGGCCTCAGAGGCGAGTGGTGCGAATACTGTGACCCCTGAGGCGAGTGGCGCGAGTACTGTGGCCCCAGAGGCGAGTGGTGCGAGTATTATGGCCCCAGAGGCGAGTGGTGCGAGTACTGTGGCCCCAGAGGCGAGTTGTGCGAATACTGTGGCTACAAAGGCGAGTTGTGTGAGTACTATGGCCCCAGAGACGAGTGGTGCGAGTACTGTGGCCTCCAGAGGCGAGTGATGCGATTACTGTGGCCCCAGAGGCGATTGGTGCGAGTACTGTGGGTCCAGAGGCGAGTGGTGCGAGTACTGTGGCCCCAGAGGCGAGTGGTGCGTGTATTATGGCCCCAGAGGCGAGTGGTGCGAGTACTGTGGCCCCAGAAGCGAGTTGTGCGAATACTGTGGCCCCAGAGGCGAGTGGTGCGAGTATTATGGCCCCAGAGGCGAGTGGTGCGAGTACTGTGGTCCCAGAAGCGAGTGGTACGAATATAATGGCCCCAGAGGCGTGTGGTGCGAGTACTGTGGCCCCAGAGGCGAGTGGTGCGAGTACTGTGGCCCCAGAGGCGAGTGGTGCAAGTACTGGGGGTCCAGAGGCGAGTGGTGCGAGTACTGTGGCCCCAGATGCGAGTGGTGCGAGTACTATGGCCCCAGAGGCAAATGGTGCGAGTATTATGGCCCCAGAGGCGCGTGGTGCGAGTACTGTGGCCCCAGAGGCGAGTGGTGCGAGTATTATGGCCCCAGAATTAAGTGGTGTGAGTATTATTGCCCCAGAGGTGAGTGGTGCGAGTACTGTGGCCCCAGAGGCTAGTAGTGCGAGTACTATGAGCCCAGAGGCGAGTATTGCCATTACTGTGGCCCCAGAGGCGAATGGTGCGAGTACTGTGGCCCCCAGAGGCGAGTGGTGCGAGTACTGTGGCCCCAGAGGCGAGTGGTGCGAATACTGTGGCCCCAGAGACGAGTGGTGCGAGTACTGTGGGTCCAAAGGTGAGTGATGCGAGTACTATGTCCCCCAGAGGCGAGTGGTGCGAGTACTGTGGGTCCAGAGGCAAGTGATGCGAGTACTGTGGCCCCAGAGGCGAATGGTGCGAGTACTGTGGCCCCAGAGGCGAGTGGTGCGAGTACTGTGGCCCCAGAGACGAGTGGTGCGAGTACTGTGGGCCCAGAGGCGAGTGGTGCGAATACTGGGGGTCCAGAGGCGAGTGGTGCGAGTACTGTGGCCCCAGAGGCGAGTGGTGCGAGTACTATGGCCCCAGAGGCAAATGGTGCGAGTATTATGGCCCCAGAGGCGAGTGGTGTGAGTACTGTGGCCCCAGAGGCAAGTGATGCGAATACTGTGGCTCCAGAGGCAAGTGGTGCGAATAATGTGGCCCCAGAGGCGAGTGGTGCGAGTACTGTGGCCCCAGAGGTGAGTGGTGCGAGTATTATGGCCCCAGAGGCGAGTGGTGCGAGTACAGAGGCCCCAGAGGCGAGTGGTGCGAGTACTGTGGCCCCAGAGGCGAGTTGTGCGAATACTGTGGCCACAAAGACGAGTGGTGTGAGTACTATGGCCCCAAAGACGAGTGGTGCGAGTACTGTGGCCCCGGAGGCGTGCGATGCGAGTACTGTGGCCCCAGAGGCGATTGTTACGAGTTCTGTGAGTTCAGAGGCGAGTGGTGCGAGTACTGTGTCCCCAGAGGCGAGTGGTGCGAGTATTATGGCCCCAGACGCGAGAGGTGCGAATACTGTGGCCCCAGAGGCGAGTGGTGCGAGTATTATGGCCCAAGAGGCGAGTGGTGCGAGTACTGTGGTCCCAGAGGCGAGTGGTGTGAGTATTATGGCCCTAGAGGCGAGTGGTGCGAGTACTGTGGCCCCAGAGACAAGTGGTGCGAGTATTATGGCCCCAGAGGCGCGTGGTGCGAGTACTGTGGCCCCAGAGGCGAGTGGTGCGAGTATTATGGCCCCAGAAGTAAGTGGTGTGAGTATTATTGCCCCAGAGGCGAGTGGTACGAGTACTGTGGCCCCAGAGGCTAGTAGTGCGAGTACTATGAGCCCAGAGGCGAGTAGTGCGATTACTGTGGCCCCAGAGGCGAATGGTGCGAGTACTGTGGCCCCCAGAGGCGAGTGGTGCGAGTACTGTGGCCCCAGAGGCGAGTGGTGCGAATACTGTGGCCCCAGAGACGAGTGGTGCGAGTACTGTGGGTCCAGAGGTGAGTGATGCGAGTACTATGTCCCCCAGAGGCGAGTGGTGCGATTACTGTGGGTCCAGAGGCGAGTGATGCGAGTACTGTGGCCCCAGAGGCGAGTGGTGCGAGTACTGGGGCCCCAGAGACGAGTGGTGCGAGTACTATGGCCCCCAGAGGCGAGTGGTTCGAGCACTGTGGCCCCAGAGGCGAGTGGTGCGAATAGTGTGGCCCCAGAGGCGAGTGGTGCGAGTATTGTGGCCCCAGATGAGAGTGGTGCGAGTACTATGGCCCCAGAGGCGAGTGGTGCGAGTACTGTGGCCCCAGAGGTGAGTGGTGCGAGTACTTTGGCCCCCAGAGACGAGTGGTGCGAGCACTGCGGTCCCCAGAGGCAAGTGGTGTGAGTACTGTGGCCCCAGAGGCGAGTGGTGCGAATACTGTGGCCCCAGAGGCGAGTGGTGCGAGTACTGTGGCCCCAGAGGCGAGTGGTTCGAGTATTATGGCCCAGAGGCGAGTGGTGCGAGTACTATGGCCCTAGAGGCGAGTGGTGCGAGTACTAGCTGGGGCCCTAGAGGCGAGTGGTGCGAGTACTGTGGCCCCAGAGGCGAGTGGTGCGAGTACTGTGGCTCCAGAGGCGAGTGGTTTGAGTTCTATGGCCCCAGAGGCGAGTGGTGTGAGTACTGTGGCCCCAGAGGCGAGTGGTGCGAGTATTGTGGCCCCAGAGTTGAGTGGTGCGAGTATTGTGGCCCCAGAGTTGAGTGGTGCGAGTACTATGACCCCAGAGGCGAGTAGTGCGAGTACTGTGGCCCCAGAGGCAAGTGGTGCGAGTACTGTGGCCCCAGAGGTGAGTGGTGCGAGTACTCTGGCCCCAGAGGCGAGTGGTGCGAGTACTCTGGCCCCAGAGGCGAGTGGTGCGAGTACTGTGGCCCCAGAGGTGAGTGGTGCGAGTACTATGGCCCCAGAGGCGAGTGGTGCGAGTACTGTGGCCCCAGAGGTGAGTGGTGCGAGTACTATGGCCCCAGAGGCGAGTGGTGCGAGTACTGTGTCCCCAGAGGTGAGTGGTGCGAGTACTATGGCCCCAGAGGCGAGTGGTGCGAGCACTGTGGCCCCAGAGGTGAGTGGTGCGAGTACTATGGCCCCAGAGGCGAGTGGTGCGAGCACTGTGGCCCCAGAGGTGAGTGGTGCGAGTACTATGGCCCCAGAGGCGAGTGGTGCGAGCACTGTGGCCCCAGAGGCCACAAACACTGCTGGAGACATCAGGTCCTCACGTGAAGTTGAGTGTGTGGGCGAGAGTGTTGAGGATGCTGACATCTAGACCAGAGTCCGCCTGGGCCGACCCGTTGGCCAGGTAACGCAGGCCGAAGAACGGCAAGTTGTTAAGTACTGCCACGACCAGCTGCCGCCCGTGCATGTCCTGGTACAGCGGCTCCACGGCGGGAAACAACTGACTGCTGAGCAGCTGCCTCGGGTCGAACCCCCTCAACTTCTTCTCATTCTTCAGGCCCACCTGTTGGTCCATCTTTTGGCCCACCTGTTGGCCCACCTGTTGGTCCACCTGGCGGTTCACCTCTTGGTCCACCTTTTGGCTCGCCTGTTGGTCCACCTGATGGTCCACCTTGCGGCGCACCTCGTGGTCCACCTTGCCGTCCACCAGCACCACGCCGCGTTCTTTAAACCTGTCGAAGAGGTCAGATATAAGAACCTGAATGGTTATAGGTTGTTTATAGTAGTGGGGGAAGAGGTTGATGACATTGTGGTGGTGACATTGTGGTGATGACATTGTGGTGGTGACATTGTGGTGATGACATTGTGGTGGTGACAGTGTGGTGATGACATTGTGGTGGTGACATTGTGGTGGTGACATTGTGGTGGTGACATTGTGGTGGTGACAGTGTGGTGATGGCATTGTGGTGGTGACAGTGTGGTGATGACATTGTGGTGGTGACATTGTGTTGGTGACATTGTGGTGGTGACATTGTGATGGTGACATTGTGGTGATGCCATTGTGGTGATGACATTGTGATGGTGACATTGTGGTGGTGACATTATGCTGGTGACATTGTGGTGGTGACATTGTGGTGGTGACATTGTGGTGGTGACATTGTGGTGGTGACATTGTGATGGTGACATTGTGGTGGTGACATTGTGGTGATGACATTATGCTGGTGACATTGTGGTGGTGACATTGTGGTGGTGACATTGTGGTGATGACATTGTGATGGTGACATAGTGGTGGTGACATTATGCTGGTGACATTGTGGTGATGACATTGTGGTGATGATATTGTGGTGATGACATTGTGGTGATGACATTGTGGTGATGATATTGTGGTGATGATATTGTGGTGGTGACATTGTGGTGATGACATTGTGGCGGTGACATTGTGGTGGTGACATTGTGGTGGTGACATTGTGGTGATGACATTGTGATGGTGACATTGTGGTGGTGACATTGTGGTGATGACATTGTGATGGTGACATTGTGGTGGTGACATTGTGGTGGTGACATTGTGGTGATGACATTGTGATGGTGACATTATGGTGGTGACATTGTGGTGATGACATTGTGATGGTGACATTGTGGTGGTGACATTGTGGTGGTGACATTGTGCTAGTGACATTGTGGTGGTGACATTGTGGTGGTGACATTGTGGTGGTGACATTGTAGTGATGACATTGTGATGGTGACATTGTGGTGGTGACATTGTGGTGATGACATTGTGATGGTGACATTGTGGTGATGCCATTGTGATGGTGACATTGTGTTAGTGACATTGTGGTGGTGACATTGTGGTGGTGACATTGTAGTGATGACATTGTGATGGTGACATTGTGGTGGTGACATTGTAGTGATGACATTGTGATGGTGACATTGTGGTGGTGACATTGTGGTGGTGACATTGTGGTGGTTACATTGTGGTGATGACATTGTGATGATGACATTGCTGTTGTGACATTGTGGTGATGACATTGTGGTGATGACATTGTGGTGATGATATTGTGGTGATGATATTGTGGTGATGACATTGTGGTGAAGACATTGTGGTGATGACATTGTGGTGATGACATTGTGATGATGACACTGTGATGATGACATTGTGGTGATGACATTGTGGTGATAACATTGTGGTGATGACATTGTGGTGATGACATTGTGGTGATGACATTGTGGTGATGACATTGTGATGATGACACTGTGATGATGACATTGAGGTGATGACATTGTGGTGATGACATTGTGATGATGACACTGTGATGATGACATTGTGGTGATGACATTGTGGTGATGACATTGTGGTGATGACATTGTGGTGATAACATTGTGGTGATGACATTGTGGTGGTGACATTGTGGTGATGACATTGTGGTGATAACATTGTGGTGATGACATTGTGGTGATAACATTGTGGTGATGACATTGTGGTGTTGACATTGTGGTGGTGGCATTGTGGTGGTGACATCGTGGTGATGACATTGTGGTGGTGACATTTGGGTGATGACATTGTGGTGGTGACATTGTGGTGATGACATTGTGGTGGTGACATTTGGGTGATGACATTGTGGTGGTGACATTGTGGTGGTGACATTGTGGTGTTGACATTGTGGTGGTGACATTGTGGTGGTGACATTGTGGTGATGACATTGTGGTGGTGACATTTGGGTGATGACATTGTGGTGATGACACTAGTGGGTCGTCGTCCAACTGGACTAGGGAGCCGTCGTTCTGATGGACTAGTGAGTTGTCACCCTGCTGGACTAGTGGGCCGTTGTCCAACTAGACTAGTGAGTCGTCGCCCTGCTGGACTAGAGGGTCGTCGCCCTGCTGGACTAGTGAGTCGTCGCCCAGCTTGACTAGTGGGTCCTCGTCCAATTAGACTACATAGTCGTCGTCCAACTGGACTAGTGAGTCGTCTCCCAGCTGGACTAGTGAGTCGTCGACCTGATGGACTATTGGGTCGTCGTTCAACTGGGCTAGTGGGTCGTCATCCAACTGGACAATTGAGTCGTCTTCCAACTGAACTAGTGAGTCGTCTCCATGCTGGACTAGTGGGTCGTCGTCCAACTGGACTAGTGAGTCGTCACCCTGCTGGACTAGTAGGTCGTCGTCTAACTGGACTGGTGAGTCGCCACCCTGCTGGATTAGTGAGTCGTCGTCCAACTGGACTAGTGTGTCGTCGCCCTGGTGGACTAGTGAGTCGTCGCCCTGCTAGACTAGTGAGTCGTCGCCCTGCTGGACTAGTGTGTCGTCGTACAACTGAACTAGTGAGTAGTCTCCCTGCTGGACTAGTGAGTCGTCGCCCTGCTGTACTAGTGAGTCGTCGCCCTGCTGGACTAGTGAGCCGTCGTCCAACTGAACAAGTGAGTCGTCTCCCTGCTGGACTAGAGAGTCGTCGTCCAACTAAACTAGTGGGTAGTCGTCCATCTGGAATAGTGAGTCATCGCCCTGCTGGACTAGTGAGTCGTCGCCCTGCTGCACTAGAGAGTCGTCGCCCTGCTAGACTAGTGGTCCGTCGTCCAACTGGACTCGTGGGTCGTCGTCCAACTGGATCAGTGAGTCGTCGTCCAACTGGACTAGTGAGTCATCACCCTGCTGGACTAGTGAGTCGTCGTCCAACTTTACTAGTATATCGGCGCCCTGCTGGACTAGTGAATCGTCGCTCTGCTGGACTAGTGAGTCGTCGCCCTGCTGGACTAGTGAGTCGTCGTCCAACTGGATTAATGAGTCGTCGTCCAACTGGATTAGTGAGTCGTCGTCCAACTGGACTGGTGAGTCATCAACATGCTGGAAAAGTGAGTCGTCGTCCAACTGGGCTAGTGAGTCTTCGTCGAACTAGACTAGTTAGTCATCGTCCAACTGGACTAGTGGATCGTCGTCCAGCTGGACTAGTGAGTCGTGGTCCAACTTTATTGGTGTGTCGTCGCCCTGCTGGACTATTGGGTTGTCTCCCTGCTGGACTAGTGAGTCGTCGCCCTGCTGAACTAGTGAGTCGTCGCCCTGCTGCATTAGTAGGTCGTCGCCCTACTAGACTAGTGTGTCGTCGTCGAACTGGACTAATGAGCTGTCATCCTGCTGGACTAGTGAGTCGTCGCCCTGCTGGACTAGTGAGTCGTCGTCCAACTAGACTAGTGAGTCGTCGCCCTGCTCGACTAGTGACTCATCGTCCGACTGGACAAAGAGTCGTCGCCCTGCTGGACTAGTGGGTCGTTGTCCAACAGGACAAGTGAGTCGTCGCCCTGCTGGACTAGTGTGTCGTCGCCCTGCTGGAATAGTGAGTCGTCGCCCTGCTGGACTAGTGAGTCGTCGTCCAATTGGACTAGTGAGTCGTCGCCCTGCTGGACTAGTGTGTCGTCGCCCAGCTGGACTAGTGGGTCGTTGTCCAACTGGACTAGTGAGTCGTCGCCCTGCTGGACTAGTGTGTCGTCGCCCTGCTGGAATAGTGAGTCGTCGCCCTGCTGGACTAGTGAGTCGTCGTCCAACTGGACTAGTGAGTCGTTGTCCTGTTAGACTAGTGTGTCGGTGTCCTGCTGGACTGGTGAGTCGTCGCCCTGTTGGACTAGAGAGTCGTCGTCCAACTGGACTAGTGAGCCGTTGCCCTGTTAGACTAATGTGTCGATGTCCTGCTGGAATAGTGAGTCATCGCCCTGTTGGACTAGTAGGTCGTCGTGTAACTGGATTAGTGTGTCGTCGCCCTGCTAGACTAGTGAGTCGTCGCCCTGCTGGACTAGTGAGTCGTCGCCCTGCTGGACTAGTGTGTCGCAACTTTTCTGGACTAGTGAGTCGTCGCCCTGCTCGACTAGTGTGTCGTCGTCCAACCGAACTAGTGAGTAGTCTCCCTGCTTGATTAGTGAGTCGTCGCCCTGCTGTACTTGTGAGTCGTCGCCTTGCTGGACTAGTGAGTCGTCGTTCAACTGGACAAGTGAGTTGTCTCCCTGCTGGACTAGTGAGTCGCCGTCCAACTAAACAAGTGGGTAGTCGTCCATCTGGACTAGTGAGTCATCGCCCTGCTGGACTAGTGAGTCGTCGCCCTGCTGGACTAGAGAGTCGTCGCCCTGCTAGACTAATAGGTCGTCGTCCAACAGGACTAGTGGGTCGTCGTCCAACTGGATCAGTGAGTCGTCGTCCAACTGGAATAGTGAGTCATCACCCTGCTGGACTAGTGAGTCGTCGTCCAACTGGACTAGTGGGTCGTCGTCCAACCGGATCAGTGAGCCGTCTTCCAACTGGACTAGTGTGTCATCACCCTGCTGGACTAGTGAGTCGTCGTCCAACTTTACTAGTGTGTCATCACCCTGCTGGACTAGTGAGTCGTCGTCCAACTTTACTAGTGTGTCGGTGTCCTGCTGGACTAGTGTATCGTCGCCCTGCTGGACTAGTGAATCGTTGCCCTGCTAGACTAGTGAGCCTTCATCCTGTTGGACTACTGAGTCGTCGCCCTGCTGGACTAGTGTGTCGTCGCCCCGCAGGTCTAGTGAGTCGTCACCCTGCTGGACTAGTGTGTGGTCGCCCTGCTGAACCAGTGAGTCGTCGCCCTGCTAGACTAGAGAGTCGTTGCCCTGCTTGACTAGTGAGTCGTCGCCCTGCTGGACTAGTGAGTCGTCGTCCAACTGGAATAATGGGTCGTCGTTCAACTGGACTAGTGGGTCGTCATCCAACTGGACAATTGAGTCGTCGTCCAACTGAACTAGCGAGTCGTCGCCCTGCTTGACTAGTGAGTCGTCGTCCGACTGGACTAGTGAGTCGTCTCTCTGCTGAACTCGTGGGTCGTCGTGCAACTGGACTAATGAGTCGTCGCCCTGCTGGACTAGTAGGTCGTCGTCTAATTGGACTAGTGAGTCGACACCCTGCTGGATTAGTGAGTCGTCGTCCAACTGGACTAGTGTGTCGATCGTCGCCCTGCTGGACTAGTGTGTCGTCGCCCTGCTGGACTAGTGAGTCGTTGCCCTGCTGGACTAGTGTGTCGTCGTCCAACTGAACTAGTGAGTAGTCTCCCTGCTTGATTAGTGAGTCGTCGCCCTGGTGGACTAGTGTCGTCGCCCTGCTGGACTAGTGTGACGTCGTCCAACTGGAATAGTGTGTCGTCGTCCACCTGGAATAGTGAGTCGTCTCCCTGCTTGACTATTGAGTCGTCGCTGTGCTGGACTAGTGCGTCGTCGTCCAACTGGACTAGTGAGTCGTCGCCCGGCTGGACTAGTGAGTTGTCGTGCAACTGAACTAGTGAGTCATCGTCCAATTAGACTAGTAAGTCGTCGCACCTCTGGACTAGAGTGTCGTCGCCCTGCTGGACTAGAGAGTCGTCGCCCTGCTGGACTAGTGAATCGTCGTCCAACTAGACTAGTGAGTCGTAGTTCAACTGGACTAGTGGGTCGTCATCCAACTGGACTAATGAATCGTCGCGCTGCTGGACTAGTGAGTCGTCGTCCAACTGGACTAGTGAGTCGTCGTCCAACTAGACTAGTGTGTTGTCGTCCAACTGAACTAGTGAGTCGTCTCCCTGCTGGAATAGTGGGTCGTCGTCCAACTGGACTAGGGATTCGTCGCCCTGCTGGACTTGTGTGTCGTCGCCCTGCTAGACTAGACGGTCGTCGCCCTGCTGCACTAGTAGGTCGTCGTCCAACTGAACTAGTGAGTCATTGCCCTGCTGGACTAGTGAGTCATTGCCCTGCTGGACTAGTGAGTCGTTGCCCTACTGGACTAGTGAGTCGTCGTCCTGCTAGACTAGTGGATCGTCGTCCAACTGGACTAGTGAGTCGTCGTCCAACTGGACTAGTGAGTCGTCGCTCTGCTAGACTAGTGGGTCGTCGCCCTGCTGGGCAAGTGAGTCTTCGTCCAACTGGAGTAGTGCGTCGCCTCCCTGCTGGATTAGTGAGTCGTCGCCCTGCTGGACTAGTGTGTCGTCACCCTGCTGGACTAGTGAGTCGTCGTCCAACTGGACTAGTGAGTCGTTGCCCTGTTAGACTAATGTGTTGGTGTCCTGCTGGAATAGTGAGTCGTCGCCCTGTTGGACTAGTAGGTCGTCGTGTAACTCGACTAGTGTGTCGTCGCCCTGCTAGACTAGTGAGTCGTCGCCCTGCTGGACTAGTGAGTCGTCGCCCTGCTGGACTAGTGTGTCGCAACTTTGCTGAACTAGTGAGTCGTCGCCCTGCTGGACTAGTGTGTCGTCGTCCAACCGAACTAGTGAGTAGTCTCCCTGCTTGATTAGTGAGTCGTCGCCCTGCTGTACTAGTGAGTCGTCGCCCTGCTGGACTAGTGAGCCGTCGTCCAACTGGACAAGTGAGTCGTCTCCCTGCTGGACTAGTGAGTAGCCGTCCAACTAAACAAGTGGGTAGTCGTCCATCTGGACTAGTGAGTCATCGCCCTGCTGGACTAGTGAGTCGTCGCCCTGCTGGACTAGAGAGTCGTCGCCCTGCTAGACTAATTGGTCGTCGTCCAACTGGAATAGTGGGTCGTCGTCCAACTGGATCAGTGAGTCGTCGTCCAACTGGACTAGTGAGTCATCACCCTGCTGGACTAGTAAGTCGTCGTCTAATTGGACTAGTGGGTCGTCGTCCAACCGGATCAGTGAGTCGTCGTCCAACTGGACTAGTGTGTCATCAGCCTGCTGGACTAGTGAGTCGGCGTCCAACTTTAGTAGTGTGTCATCACCCTGCTGGATTAGTGAGTCGTCGTCCAACTTTACTAGTGTGTCGGTGTTCTGCTGGACTAGTGTATCGTTGCCCTCCTGGACTAGTGTATCGTTGCCCTGCTGGACTAGTGCGTCTTCATCCTGTTGGACTACTGAGTCGTCGCCCTGCTGGACTAGTGTGTCGTCGCCCCGCTGGTCTAGTGAGTCGTCACCCTGCTGGACTAGTGTGTGGTCGCCCTGCTGAACCAGTGAGTCGTCGCCCTGCTAGACTAGAGAGTCGTTGCCCTGCTTGACTAGTGAGTCGTCGCCCTCCTGGACTAGTCCGTCGTCGTCCAACTGGACTAATGGGTCGTCGTTCAACTGGACTAATGGGTCGTCATCCAACTGGACAATTGAGTTGTCGTCCAACTGAACTAGCGAGTCGTCGCCCTGCTTGACTAGTGAGTCGTCGTCCGACTGGACTAGTGAGTCGTCTCTCTGCTGAACTCGTGGGTCGTCGTGCAACTGGACTAATGAGTCGTCGCCCTGCTGGACTAGTAGGTCGTCGTCTAATTGGACTAGTGAGTCGACACCCTGCTGGATTAGTGAGTCATCGTCCAACTGGACTAGTGTGTCGACCGTCGCCCTGCTGGACTAGTGTGTCGTCGCCCTGCTGGACTAGTGAGTCGTTGCCCTGCTGGACTAGTGTGTCGTCGTCCAACTGAACTAGTGAGTCGTCTCCCTGCTTGACTATTGAGTCGTCGCTGTGCTGGACTAGTGCGTCGTCGTCCAACTGGACTAGTGAGTCGTCGCCAGGCTGGACTAGTGAGTTGTCGTGCAACTGAACTAGTGAGTCATCGTCCAATTAGACTAGTAAGTCGTCGCACTTCTGGACTAGAGTGTCGTCGCCCTGCTGGACTAGAGAGTCGTTGCCCTGCTGGACTAGTGAATCGTCGTCCAACTAGACTAGTCGGTCGTAGTTCAACTGGACTAGTGGGTCGTCATCCAACTGGATTATTGAATCGTCGTCTAACTGAACTAGTGAGTCGTCGCGCTGCTGGACTAGTGAGTCGTCGTCCAACTGTACTATTGAATCGTCGTCCAACTAGACTAGTGTGTTGTCGTCCAATTGAACTAGTGAGTCGTCTCCCTGCTGGAATAGTGGGTCGTCGTCCAACTGGACTAGGGATTCGTCGCCCTGCTGGAATTGTGAGTCGTCGCCCTGCTAGACTAGAGGGTCGTCGCCCTGCTGCACTAGTAGGTCTTCGTCCAACTGAACTAGTGAGTCATTGCCCTGCTGGACTAGTGAGTCGTAGCCCTGCTGGACTAGTGAGTCGTCGCCCTGCTAGACTAGTGGGTCGTCGTCCAACTGGACTAGTGAGTCGTCTTCCAACTGGACTAGTGAGTCGTCGCTCTGCTAGACTAGTGGGTCGTCGCCCTGCTGGGCAAGTGAGTCTTCGTCCAACTGGAGTAGTGTGTCGTCTCCCTGCTGGATTAGTGAGTCGTCGCCCTGCTGGACTAGTGTGTCGTCACCCTGCTGGACTAATGAGTCGTCGCCCTGCTGGACTACTGAGTTGTCGTCTAACTGGACTAGTGGGTCGTCGTTCACCTGGTCTAGTGGGTCGTCATCCGTCAATTGAGTCGTCGTTTAACTGGACAAGTGAGTCGTCGCCCTGCTGGACTAGTGAGTCGTCGTCCAATTGGACTAGTGAGTCGTTGCACTGCTGGACTAGTGAGTCGTCGCCCTGCTGGACTAGTGTGTCGTCGTCCAACTGGACTAGTGAGTCCTCTCCCTGCTGAACTAGTGAGTCGTCGTCCTGCAGAACTAGTGAGTCGTCGCACTGGTGAAGTAGTGTGTTGACGTGCAACTGAACTAGTGAGTCATCGCCCTGCTGGATTAGTGAGTCGTCGCCTTGCTAGACTAGTGTGTCGTCGTTCAACTGGACTAGTGTGTCGTCGTCCAACTGGACGAGTGAGTCGTCACCTTCTGGGCTAGTGTATCGTCGCCCTGCTGGACTAGTGTGTCGTAACCCTGCTAGACAAGTGAGTCTTCACCATTCTGGAATAGTGTGTTGTCGCCCAGCTGAACCAGTGAGCCGTCGCCCTGCTGGACTAGAGAGTCGTCGCCCTGCTGGACTAGTGAGTCATCGCCCTGCTGGACTAGTGAGTCGTCACCCTGCTGGACTTGAGAGTCGTCGCCCTGCTGGACTACTGAGTTGTCGTCTAACTGGACTAGTGGGTCGTCGTTCAACTGGACTAGAGGGTCGTCATCCAACTGGACTATTTAGTCGTCGTCGTGCTGGACTAGAGAGTCGTTGTCCAACTTGACTAGCGAGTCGTCGCCCTGCTTGACTAGTGAGTTGTCGTCCAAGTGAACTAGTGTGTCGTCGTCCAACTGGACTTTTGAGTCGTCGCCCTGCTGGACTAGTATGTGGTCACCCTGCTGGAATAGTGAGTCGTCGCCCTGCTGGACTAGTATGTGGTCACCCTGCTGGAATAGTGAGTCGTCGCCCTGCTTTACTACTGAGTCGTCGTCTAACTGGACTAGTGGGTCGTCGTTCAACTGGACTTGTGGGTCGTCATCCAACTGGACTATTGAGTCGTCGTCTAACTGGACTAGTGAGTCGTCGCCCTGCTGGACTAGTGTGTCGTCGTCCAACTGAACTAGTGAGTAGTCTCCCTGCTTGATTAGTGAGTCGTCGCCCTGCTGGACTAGTGTCGTCGCCCTGCTGGACTAGTGTGACGTCGTCCAACAGGAATAGTGTGTCGTCGTCCACCTGGAATAGTGAGTCGTCTCCCTGCTTGACTATTGAGTCGTCGCTGTGCTGGACTAGTGCGTCGTCGTCCAACTGGACTAGTGAGTCGTCGCCAGGCTGGACTAGTGAGTTGTCGTGCAACTGAACTAGTGAGTCATCGTCCAATTAGACTAGTAAGTCGTCGCACTTCTGGACTAGAGTGTCGTCGCCCTGCTGGACTACAGAGTCGTCGCCCTGCTGGACTAGTGAATCGTCGTCCAACTAGACTAGTGGGTCGTAGTTCAACTGGACTAGTGGGTCGTCATCCAACTGGATTATTGAATCGTCGTCTAACTGAACTAGTGAGTCGTCGCGCTGCTGGACTAGTGAGTCGTCGTCCAACTGTACTAGTGAGTCGTCGTCAAACTAGACTAGTGTGTTGTCGTCCAACTGAACTAGTGAGTCGTCTCCCTGCTGGAATAGTGGGTCGTCGTCCAACTGGACTAGGGATTCGTCGCCCTGCTGGACTTGTGAGTCGTCGCCCTGCTAGACTAGAGGGTCGTCGCCCTGCTGCACTAGTAGGTCGTCGTCCAACTGAACTAGTGAGTCATTGCCCTGCTGGACTAGTGAGTCGTTGCCCTGCTGGACTAGTGAGTCGTCGCCCTGCTAGACTAGTGGGTCGTCGTCCAACTGGACTAGTGAGTCGTCGTCCAACTGGACTAGTGAGTCGTCGCTCTGCTAGACTTGTGGGTCGTCGCCCTGCTGGGCAAGTGAGTCTTCGTCCAACTGGAGTAGTGTGTCGTCTCCCTGCTGGATTAGTGAGTCGTCACCCTGCTGGACTAGTGTGTCGTCACCCTGCTAGGCTAGTGAGTCGTCACCCTGCTTAACTAGTAATTGTTCGTCCAAGTGAACTAATGTGTCGTTGTCCAACTGGACTAGTGAGTCTTCGCTTAGCTGGACTACTGTGTCGTCGTCCAACTGGACTAGTGAGTCGTCGCACTGGTGAAGTAGTGTGTTGGCGTGCAACTGAACTAGTGAGTCATCGCTCTGCTGGATTAGTGAGTCGTCGCCCTGCTGGACTTGTGAGTCGTCGCCCTGCTGGACTACTGAGTTGTCGTCTAACTGGACTAGTGGGTCGTCGTTCAACTGGACTAGAGGGTCGTCATCCAACTGGACTATTGAGTCGTCGTCGTGCTGGACTATTGAGTCGTCGTCGTGCTGGACTAGAGAGTCGTTGTCCAACTGGACTAGTGAGTAGTCGTCCAACTGGACTAGTGAGTCGTCTCAATGCTGGACTAGTGGGTCGTCGTCTAAATGGACTAGGAAGTCGTCTCCCTTCTGGACTAGTGAGTCGTCACCATGCTAGATTAGTGGGTTGTTGCCCTGCTGGACTATTGGGTCTTCGTCCAACTAGACTAGTGTGTCGTCGCTCTGCTGCACTAGTGAGTCGTCGCCCTGCTGGACTAGTGTGTCGTCACCCTGCTAGACTAGTGGGTCGTCGTCCAACTGAACTAGTGTGTCGTCGTCCAACTGGACTAGTGAGTCGTCGCCCTGCTGGACTAGTGTGACGTCGTCCAAATGAACTAGTGAGTCATCGTCCAACTGGACTAGTAAGTCGTCGCCCTGCTGGACTAGAGAGTCGTCGCCCTGCTGGACTAGGGAGTCGTCGTCCAACTGGACTAGTGGGTCGTCGTTCAACTAGACTAGTGGGTCGTCATCCAACTGGACTATTGAGTCGTCGTCTAACTGAACTAGTGAGTCGTCGCGCTGCTGGACTAGTGAGTCGTCGTCCAAATGGACTAGTGAGTCGTCGTCCAACTAGACTAGTGTGTTGTCGTCCAACTGAACTAGTGAGTCGTCGCCCTGCTGGACTAGTGTATCGTCGCCCTGCTGGACTAGTGAGTCGTCGCCCTGCTGGACTAGTGAGTCGTCACCCTGCTGGACTAGTGTATCGTCGCCCTGCTGGATTACTGAGTCGTCATCCTGTTGGACTACTGAGTAGTCGCCCTGCTGGACTAGTGTGTCGTCGCCGTGCTGGACTAGTGAGTCGTCGTCCAATTCGACTAGTGAGTCGTCGCCCTGCTAGACCAGTGAGTCGTCGCCCTGCTGGATTAGTGTGTCGTCGCCCTGCTGGACAAGAGAGTCGCCGCCCTGCTGGACTAGTGAGTCGTCGTTCAACTAGATTAGTAGGTCGTCGTTCAACTGGACTATTGGGTCGTCATCCAACTGGACTATTGAGTCGTCGTCTAACTCGAATTAGTGAGTCGTCGGGCTGCTGAACTAGTGAGTCGTCGTCCAACTGGACTAGTGAGTCGTCGCCCTGCTAGACTAGAGGGTCGTCGCCCTGCTGCACTAGTGTGTTGTCGTCCAACTGAACTAGTGAGTCGTCTCCCTGCTGGATTAGTGGGTCGTCGTCCAATTGGATTAGGGAGTCGTCGCCCTGCTGGACTAGTGAGTCGTCGCCCTGCTAGACTAGAGGGTCGTCGCCCTGCTGCACTAGTGGGTCGTCGTCCAACTGGACTAGTGAGTCATCGCCTTGCCGGACTAGTGAGTCGTCGCCCTGCTAGACTAGTGGGTCGTCGCCCTGCTGGGCAAGTGAGTCGTCGTCCAACTGGAGTAGTGAGTCGTCGTCCAACTGGAATAGTAAGTCGTCGCTCTGCTAGACTAGTGGGTCGTCGCCCTGCTGGGCAAGTGAGTCGTCGTCCAACTGGACTAGTGAGTCGTCGTCTAACTGGAGTAGTGAGTCGTCTCCCTGCTGGATTAGTGAGTCGTCGCCCTGCTGGACTAGTGAGTCGTCGTCCAACTTGACTAGCGAGTCGTCGCCCTGCTTGACTAGTGAGTTGTCGTCCAAGTGAACTAGTGTGTCGTCGTCCAACTGGACTTTTGAGTCGTCGCCCTGCTGGACTAGTGTGTGGTCACCCTGCTGGAATAGTGAGTCGTCGCCCTGCTGGACTACTGAGTCGTCGTCTAACTGGACTAGTGGGTCGTCGTTCAACTGGACTTGTGGGTCGTCATCCAACTGGACTATTGAATCGTCGTCTAACTGGACTAGTGAGTCGTCGCCCTGCTGGACTAGTGAGTCGTCGTCCAACTGGACTAGTGAGTCGTCGCCCTGCTGGACTAGTGGGTCGTCGTCCAACTGGACTAGTGGGTTGTTGCCCTGCTGGACTAGAGGGTCGTCGTCCAACTAGACTAGTGAGTCGTCACTCTTCTGCTCTAGTGAGTCTTCGCCCTGCTGGACTAGTGGGTCGTCGTCCAACTGGACTAGTGAGTCGTCGCCCTGCTGGACTAGTGGGTCGTCGTCCAACTGGACTAGTGGGTTGTTGCCCTGCTGGACTAGTGGGTCGTCGTCCAACTAGACTAGTGAGACGTCACTCTTCTGCTCTAGTAAGTCTTCGCCCTGCTGGACTAGTGTGTCGTCGCCCTCCTAGACTAGTGGGTCGTCGTCCAACTGGACTAATGAGTCGTCGCCCTGCTGGACTAGTGAATCGTCGCACTGCTAGACTAGTGGGTCGTCGCTCTGCTGTACTAGTGAGTCGTCGTCCAACTGGACTAGTGTGTCGTCGTCCAACTGGACTAGTGTGTCATCGTCCAACTGGGCTAGTGAGTCGTCTCCCTGCTTGACTAGTGAGTAGTCAACCTGCTGGACTAGTGAGTCGTCATCCAACTGGACTATTGAGTCGTCGTCGTGCTGGACTAGAGAGTCGTTGTCCAACTGGACTAGTGAGTCGTCTCCCTGCTGGACTAGTGGGTCGTCGTCTAAATGGACTAGGAAGTCGTCTCCCTTCTGGACTAGTGAGTCGTCACCATGCTAGATTAGTGGGTTGTTGCCCTGCTGGACTATTGGGTCTTCGTCCAACTAGACTAGTGTGTCGTCGCTCTGCTGCACTAGTGAGTCGTCGCCCTGCTGGACTAGTGTGTCGTCGCCCTGCTAGACTAGTGGGTCGTCGTCCAACTAAACTACTGTGTCGTCGTCCAATTGGACTAGTGAGTCGTCGCCCTGCTGGACTAGTGTGACGTCGTCCAAATGAACTAGTGACTCATCGTCCAACTGGACTAGTAAGTCGTCGCCCTGCTGGACTAGGGAGTCGTCGTCCAACTGGACTAGTGGGTCGTCGTTCAACTAGACTAGTGGGTCGTCATCAAACTGGACTATTGAGTCGTCGTCTAACTGAACTAGTGAGTCGTCACCCTGCTGGACTAGTGTATCGTCGCCCTGCTTGATTACTGAGTCGTCAACCTGTTGGACTAATGAGTCGTCGCCCTGCTGGACTAGTATGTCGTCGTCCAATTCGACTAGTGAGTCGTCGCCCTGCTAAACCAGTGAGTCTTCGCCCTGCTGGATTAGTGTGTCGTCGCCCTGCTAGACAAGAGAGTCGTCGCACTGCTGGACTAGTGAGTCGTCGTTCAACTGGATTAGTGGGTCGTCGTTCAACTGGACTAGTGGGTCGTCATCCAACTGGACTATTGAGTCGTCGTCTAACTGAATTAGTGAGTCGTCGGGCTGCTGTACTAGTGAGTCGTCGTCCAACTGGACTAGTGAGTCGTCGCCCTGCTAGACTAGAGGGTCGTCGCCCTGCTGCACTAGTGTGTTGTCGTCCAACTGAACTAGTGAGTCGTCTCCCTGCTGGATTAGTGGGTTGTCGTCCAATTGGACTAGGGAGTCGTCGCCCTGCTAGACTAGTGAGTCGTCGCCCTGCTAGACTAGAGGGTCGTCGCCCTGCTGCACTAGTGGGTCGTCGTCCAACTGGACTAGTGAGTCATCGCCTTGCCGGACTAGTGAGTCGTCGCCCTGCTAGACTAGTGGGTCGTCGTCCTGCTGGGCAAGTGAGTCGTCGTCCAACTGGAGTAGTGAGTCGTCGTCCAACTGGAATAGTAAGTCGTCGCTCTGCTAGACTAGTGGGTCGTCGCCCTGCTGGGCAAGTGAGTCGTCGTCCAACTGGACTAGTGAGTCGTCGTCTAACTGGAGTAGTGAGTCGTCTCCCTGCTGGATTAGTGAGTCGTCGCCCTACTGGACTAGTGAGTCGTCGTCCAACTTGACTAGCGAGTCGTCGCCCTGCTTGACTAGTGAGTTGTCGTCCAAGTGAACTAGTGTGTCGTCGTCCAACTGGACTTTTGAGTCGTCGCCCTGCTGGATTATTGTGTGGTCACCCTGCTGGAATAGTGAATCGTCGCCCTGCTGGACTACTGAGTCGTCGTCTAACTGGACTAATGGGTCGTCGTTCAACTGGACTTGTGGGTCGTCATCCAACTGGACTATTGAGTCGTCGTCTAACTGGACTAGAGAGTCGTCGCCCTGCTGGACTAGTGAGTCGTCGTCCAACTTGACTAGTGAGTCGTCGCCCTGTTGGACTAGTGGGTCGTCGTCCAATTTGACTAGTGGGTTGTTGCCCTGCTGGACTAGTGGGTCGTCGTCCAAATAGACTAGTGAGTCGTCGCTCTTCTGCTCTAGTGAGTTTTCGCCCTGCTGGAATAGTGTGTCGTCGCCCTCCTAGACTAGTGGGTCGTGGTCCAACTGGACTAATGAGTCGTCGCCCTGCTGGACTAGTGAATCGTCGCTCTGCTAGACTAGTGAGTCGTCGCTCTGCTGGACTAGTGAGTCGTCGTCCAACAGGACTAGTGTGTCGTCGTCCAACTGGACTAGTGTGTCATCGTCCAACTGGGCTAGTGAGTCGTCTCCCTGCTGGACTAGTGAGTCGTCGTCCAACTGGACTAGTGGGTCGTCGCCCTGCTTGACTAGTGAGTCGTTGTCCGACTGGACTAGTGCGTCGTCGTCCAACTGGACAAGTGAGTCATCGTCCAACTGGACTAGTGGGTCGCCGCCCTCCTGGACTAGTGAGACGTCGAAATGCTAGATTAGTGGGTCGTCGCCCTGCTAGACTAGTGGGTCGTCGTCCTTCTGGACTAGTGAGTCGTCGCCCTGCTAGACTAGTGGGTCGCCGCCCTCCTGGACTAGTGAGACGTCGTCATGCTAGATTAGTGGGTCGTCGCCCTGCTAGACTAGTGGGTCGTCGTCCTTCTGGACTAGTGAGTCGTCACCCTGCTAGACTAGTGGGTTGTCGTCCAACTGAACTAGTGAGTTGTCGCCCTGCTGGACTAGTGTGTCGTCGCCTTGCTGGACTAGTGGGTCGTCGTCCAACTGGACTAGTGAGCCGTCGCCTTGCTGGACTAGTGGTTCTTCGTCCAACTGCATTAGTGAGTCGTCTCCCTGCTTGACTAGGGGGTCGTCGTCCAACTAGACTAGTGAGTCGTCGCCCTGCTGGACTAGTGGGTCGTCGCTCTGCTGGACTAGTGAGTCGTCGTCCAACTGGACTAGTGTGTCGTCGTCCAACTGGACTAGTGTGTCATCGTCCAACTGGGCTAGTGAGTCGTCTCCCAGCTTGACTAGTGAGTAGTCAACCTGCTGGACTAGTGAGTCGTCGTCCAACTGGACTAGTGTGTCGTCGCCCTGCTTGACTAGTGAGTCGTTGTCCGACTGGACTAGTGAGTCGTCGTCCAACTGGACGAGTGAGTCGTCACCCTGCTGGGCTAGTGTATCGTCGCCCTGCTGGACTAGTGTGTCGTAACCCTGCTTGAAAAGTGAGTCTTCATCATTCTGGAATAGTGTGTTGTCGCCCAGCTGAACCAGTGAGCCGTCGCCCTGCTAGACTAGAGAGTCGTCGCCCTGCTGGACTAGTGAGTCATCGCCCTGCTTGACTAGTGAGTCGTTGTCCGACTGGACTAGTGGGTCGTCGTTCAACTGGACAAGAGGGTCGTCATCCAACTGGACTATTGAGTCGTCGTCGTGCTGGACTAGAGAGTCGTTGTCAAACTGGACTAGTGAGTAGTCGTCCAACTGGACTAGTGAGTCGTCTCCCTGCTGGACTAGTGGGTCGTTGTCTAACTGGACTAGTGGGTCGTCGCCCTGCTAGACTAGTGGGTCGTCGTCCAACTAAACTAGTGTGTCGTCGTCCAATTGGACTAGTGAGTCGTCGCCCTGCTGGACTAGTGTGACGTCGTCCAAATGAACTAGTGAGTCATCGTCCAACTGGACTAGTAAGTCGTCGCCCTGCTGGACTAGAGAGTCGTCGCCCTACTGGACTAGGGAGTCGTCGTCCAACTGGACTAGTGGGTCGTCGTTCAACTAGACTAGTGGGTCGTCATCAAACTGGACTATTGAGTCGTCGTCTAACTGAACTAGTGAGTCGTCACCCTGCTGGACTAGTGTATCGTCGCCCTGCTTGATTACTGAGTCGTCATCCTGTTGGACTAATGAGTCGTCGCCCTGCTGGACTAGTGTGTCGTCGTCCAATTCGACTAGTGAGTCGTCGCCCTGCTAAACCAGTGAGTCGTCGCCCTGCTGGATTAGTGTGTCGTCGCCCTGCTAGACAAGAGAGTCGTCGCCCTGCTGGACTAGTGAGTCGTCGTTCAACTGGATTAGTGGGTCGTCGTTCAACTGGACTAATGGGTCGTCATCCAACTGGAATATTGGGTAGTCGTCTAACTGAATTAGTGAATCGTCGGGCTGCTGTACTAGTGAGTCGTCGTCCAACTGGACTAGTGAGTCGTCGCCCTGCTAGACTAGAGGGTCGTCGCCCTGCTGCACTAGTGTGTTGTCGTCCAACTGAACTAGTGAGTCGTCTCCCTGCTGGATTAGTGGGTCGTCGTCCAATTGGACTAGGGAGTCGTCGCCCTGCTGGACTAGTGAGTCGCCGCCCTGCTAGACTAGAGGGTCGTCGCCCTGCTGCACTAGTGGGTCGTCGTCCAACTGGACTAGTGAGTTATCGCCTTGCCGGACTAGTGAGTCGTCGCCCTGCTAGACTAGTGGGTCGTCGCCCTGCTGGGCAAGTGAGTCGTCGTCCAACTGGAGTAGTGAGTCGTCGTCCAACTGGAATAGTAAGTCGTCGCTCTGCTAGACTAGTGGGTCGTCGCCCTGCTGGGCAAGTGAGTCGTCGTCCAACTGGACTAGTGAGTCGTCGTCTAACTGGAGTAGTGAGTCGTCTCCCTGCTGGATTAGTGAGTCGTCGCCCTGCTGGACTAGTGAGTCGTCGTCCAACTTGACTAGCGAGTCGTCGCCCTGCTTGACTAGTGAGTTGTCGTCCAAGTGAACTGGTGTGTCGTCGTCCAACTGGACTTTTGAGTCGTCGCCCTGCTGGATTAGTGTGTGGTCACCCTGCTGGAATAGTGAGTCGTCGCACTGCTGGACTACTGAGTCGTCGTCTAACTGGACTAGTGGGTCGTCGTTCAACTGGACTTGTGGGTCGTCATCCAACTGGACTATTGAGTCGTCCTCTAACTGAACTAGTGAGTCGTCGCCCTGCTGGACTAGTGAGTCGTCGTCCAACTTGACTAGTGATTCGTCGCCCTGCTGGACTAGTGGGTCGTCGTCCAACTCGACTAGTGGGTTGTTGCCCTGCTGGACTAGTGGGTCGTCGTCCAAATAGACTAGTGAGTCTTCGCTCTTCTGCTCTAGTGAGTCTTCGCCCTGCTGGACTAGTGTGTCGTCGCCCTCCTAGACTAGTGGGTCGTCGTCCAACTGGACTAATGAGTCGTCGCCCTGCTGGACTAGTGAATCGTCGCACTGCTAGACTAGTGGGTCGTCGCTCTGCTGGACTAGTGAGTCGTCGTCCAACTGGACTAGTGTGTCGTCGTCCAACTGGACTAGTGTGTCATCGTCCAACTGGGCTAGTGAGTCGTCTCCCTGCTTGACTAGTGAGTAGTCAACCTGCTGGACTAGTGAGTCGGCGTCCAACTGGACTAGTGGGTCGTCGCCCTGCTTGACTATTGAGTCGTTGTCCGACTGGACTAATGAGTCGTCGTCCTACTAGACTAGTGAGTCGTCTCCCTGCTGGACTAGTGGGTCGTCGTCCAACTGGACTTGTGAGTCGTCGCCCTGCTGGACTAGTAGGTCGTCGTCTAACCGTACTAGTGAGTCTTCTCCCTGCTAGACTATTGAGTCGTCGCCTTGCTGGACTAGTGAGTCGTCGTCCAACTGGACTAGTGAGTCGTCGCCCGGCTGGACTAGTGAGTTGTCGTGCTACTGAACTAGTGAGTCATCGTCCAACTGGACTAGTAAGTCGTCGCCCTGCTGGTCTAGTGAGTCGTCGCCATGCGAGACTAGTGGGTCGTCGTCCAACTTAACAAGTGAGTCATCGTCCAACTGGACTAGTGAGTGGTCGCCCTGCTGGACTAGTGAGTCGTCGCCCTGCTGGACTAGTAAGTCGTCGCCATGCCAGACTAGTGAGTCGTCGTCCAGCTGGACAAGTGAGTTATCGTCCAACTGGATTAATGGGTCGTCGCCCTGCTAGACTAGTGGGTCGCCGCCCTCCTGGACTAGTGAGACGTCGTCATGCTAGATTAGTGGGTCGTCGCCCTGCTAGACTAGTGGGTCGTCGTCCTTCTGGACTAGTGAGTCGTCACCCTGCTAGACTAGTGGGTTGTCGTCCAACTGAACTAGTGAGTTGTCGCCCTGCTGGACTAGTGTGTCGTCGCCTTGCTGGACTAGTGGGTCGTCGTCCAACTGGACTAGTGAGCCGTCGCCTTGCTGGACTAGTGGTTCTTCGTCCAACTGCATTAGTGAGTCGTCTCCCTGCTTGACTAAGGGGTCGTCGTCCAACTAGACTAGTGAGTCGTCCTCCAACTGGACTAGTGAGTCGTCGCCCTGCTGGACAAGTGGGTCGTCGCCCTGCTGGACTAGTGAGTCGTCGCCCTGCGAGACTAGTGCGTCGTCTTCCAACTGGACTAGTGAGTCGTCGTCCAACTAGACTAGTGAGTCGTCGTCCAACTGGACTAGTGAGTCGTCGCCCTCCTGGAAAAGTGGGTCGTCGCCCTTCTGAACTAGTGAGTCGTCGCCCTGCTAGACTAGTGCGTCGTCGTCCAACTGGACTAGTGAGTCGTCGCCATGTTTTACTAGTGAGCCGTCGTCCAACTGGACTAGTGAGTCGTCGCCATGTTTTACTAGTGAGCCGTCGTTCAACTGGACTAGTGAGCCGTCGTTCAACTGGACTAGTGAATCTTCGTCCAACTGGACTACTGAGTCCTCGTCCAACTGGACTAGTGAGTCATCGCACTGCTAGACAAGTTGCTCGTCGCCCTGCTGGACTAGTGAGTCGTCGCCCTGCGAGACTAGTGCGTCTTCTTCCAACTAGACTAGTGAGTCGTCGTCCTGCAGGACTAGTTTGTCGTCGCCCTGCTGAACTAGTGAGTCGTGGTCCTGCTGGAATAGTGGGTTGTCGCCCTGCTAGACTAGTGTATTGTCGCCCTGCTGGACTAGTGAGTCATCGCCCTGCTGTAGTGAGTCGTCCCTATTCTGGACTAATGGGTCGTCGCCCTGCTAGACTAGTGGGTCGTCGTCAAACTGGACAAGTGAGTCATCGTCCAACTGGACTAGTTAGTCGTCGCCCTGCTGGACTAGTGAGTCGTCGCCCTGCTGGGCTAGTGAGTCGTCGCCCTGCTAGACTAGATGGTCGTCGTCCAACTGGACAAGTGAGTCATCGTCCAACTGGACTAGTGAGTCGTCGCCCTGCTGGACTAGTGAGTCGTCTCCATGCTAGATTACTGGGTCGTCGCCCTGCTAGACTAGTGGGTCGTCGCCCTGCTGAACTAGTGAGATGTCGCTCTACTAAACTAGTGGGTCGTCATCACACTGGAGTAGTGGGTCGTCGTCCTTCTGGACTAGTTAGTCGTCGCCCTGCTAGACTAGTGGGTTGTCGTCCAACTGAACTAGTGAGTCGTCGCCCTGCTGGACTAGTGTGTTGTCGCCTTGCTGGACTAGTGGGTCGTCGTCCAACTGGACTAGTAAGTCGTCGCCCTACTGGACTAGTGGGTCGTCGTTCAACTGCATTAGTGAGTCGTCTCCCTGCTGGACTAGTGGGTCGTCGTCCAACTGGACTAGTGAGTCGTCGTTCAACTGGACTAGTGAGTCGTCGCCCTGCTGGACAAGTGGGTCGTCGCTCTGCTGGACTAGTGAGTCGTCGCCCTGCTAGACTAGTGCGTCGTCGTCCAACTGTACTAGTGAGTCGTCGACATGCTATACTAGTGAGCCGTCGTCCAACTGGACTAGTGAGTCGTCGTTCTGCTGGACTAGTGGGTCGTCGTCAACTGGACTAGTGATCGAGTCGTCGCCCTGCTGGACTAGTGAGTCTTCGTGCAACTGGACTAGTGAGTCCTCGTCCAACTGGACTAGTGAGTCGTCGCACTGCTGGACAAGTTGGTCGTCGCCCTGCTGGACTAGTGAGTCGTCGCCCTGCAAGACTAGTGCGTCGTCTTCAACTGGACTAGTGAGTCGTCGTCCAACTAGACTAGTGAGCCGTCGTCCTGCAGGACTAGTGAGTCGTCGTCCTGCAGGACTAGTGAGTCGTCGCCATGCTGGACTAGTGAGTAGTCGCCCTGCTAGACTAGTGAGTCGTCGCCCTACTGGACTAATGAGTCGTCGCAATGCTGGAGTAGTGATTCGTCGCCTTGCTGGACTAGTGAGTCGTCGCCCTGCTAGACAAGTGCGTCGTCGTCCAACTGTACTAGTGAGTCGTCGTTCAACTTGACTAGTAAGTCGTCGTTCTGCTGGACTAGTTAGTCGTCGTCCAACTGGACAAGTCAGTTATCGTCCAACTGGACTAGTGAGTCGTCGCCCTGCTGGACTAGTGAGTCGTCTCCATGCTAGATTACTGGGTCGTCGCCCTGCTAGACTAGTGGGTCGTCGCCCTGCTAGACTAGTGGGTCGTCGCCCTGCTAGACTAGTGGGTCGTCGCCCTGCTAGACTAGTGGGTCGTCGCCCTGCTGAACTAGTGAGTCGTCACCCTGCTAGACTAGTGGGTTGTCGTCCAACTGAACTAGTGAGTTGTCGCCCTGCTGGACTAGTGTGTCGTCGCCTTGCTGGACTAGTGGGTCGTCGTCCAACTGGACTAGTGAGCCGTCGCCTTGCTGGACTAGTGGTTCTTCGTCCAACTGCATTAGTGAGTCGTCTCCCTGCTTGACTAAGGGGTCGTCGTCCAACTAGACTAGTGAGTCGTCCTCCAACTGGACTAGTGAGTCGTCGCCCTGCTGGACAAGTGGGTCGTCGCCCTGCTGGACTAGTGAGTCGTCGCCCTGCGAGACTAGTGCGTCGTCTTCCAACTGGACTAGTGAGTCGTCGTCCAACTAGACTAGTGAGTCGTCGTCCAACTGGACTAGTGAGTCGTCGCCCTCCTGGAAAAGTGGGTCGTCGCCCTTCTGAACTAGTGAGTCGTCGCCCTGCTAGACTAGTGCGTCGTCGTCCAACTGGACTAGTGAGTCGTCGCCATGTTTTACTAGTGAGCCGTCGTCCAACTGGACTAGTGAGTCGTCGCCATGTTTTACTAGTGAGCCGTCGTTCAACTGGACTAGTGAGCCGTCGTTCAACTGGACTAGTGAATCTTCGTCCAACTGGACTACTGAGTCCTCGTCCAACTGGACTAGTGAGTCATCGCACTGCTAGACAAGTTGCTCGTCGCCCTGCTGGACTAGTGAGTCGTCGCCCTGCGAGACTAGTGCGTCTTCTTCCAACTAGACTAGTGAGTCGTCGTCCTGCAGGACTAGTTAGTCGTCGCCCTGCTGAACTAGTGAGTCGTGGTCCTGCTGGAATAGTGGGTTGTCGCCCTGCTAGACTAGTGTATTGTCGCCCTGCTGGACTAGTGAGTCATCGCCCTGCTGTAGTGAGTCGTCCCTATTCTGGACTAATGGGTCGTCGCCCTGCTAGACTAGTGGGTCGTCGTCAAACTGGACAAGTGAGTCATCGTCCAACTGGACTAGTTAGTCGTCGCCCTGCTGGACTAGTGAGTCGTCGCCCTGCTGGGCTAGTGAGTCGTCGCCCTGCTAGACTAGATGGTCGTCGTCCAACTGGACAAGTGAGTCATCGTCCAACTGGACTAGTGAGTCGTCGCCCTGCTGGACTAGTGAGTCGTCTCCATGCTAGATTACTGGGTCGTCGCCCTGCTAGACTAGTGGGTCGTCGCCCTGCTGAACTAGTGAGATGTCGCTCTACTAAACTAGTGGGTCGTCATCACACTGGAGTAGTGGGTCGTCGTCCTTCTGGACTAGTTAGTCGTCGCCCTGCTAGACTAGTGGGTTGTCGTCCAACTGAACTAGTGAGTCGTCGCCCTGCTGGACTAGTGTGTTGTCGCCTTGCTGGACTAGTGGGTCGTCGTCCAACTGGACTAGTAAGTCGTCGCCCTACTGGACTAGTGGGTCGTCGTTCAACTGCATTAGTGAGTCGTCTCCCTGCTGGACTAGTGGGTCGTCGTCCAACTGGACTAGTGAGTCGTCGTTCAACTGGACTAGTGAGTCGTCGCCCTGCTGGACAAGTGGGTCGTCGCCCTGCTAGACTAGTGCGTCGTCGTCCAACTGTACTAGTGAGTTGTCGACATGCTATACTAGTGAGCCGTCGTCCAACTGGACTAGTGAGTCGTCGTTCTGCTGGACTAGTGGGTCGTCGTCAACTGGACTAGTGATCGAGTCGTCGCCCTGCTGGACTAGTGAGTCTTCGTGCAACTGGACTAGTGAGTCTTCGTCCAACTGGACTAGTGAGTCGTCGCACTGCTGGACAAGTTGGTCGTCGCCCTGCTGGACTAGTGAGTCATCACCCTGCTGGACTAGTGAATCATCACCCTGCTGGACTAGTGAATCATCACCTTGCTGGACTTGTGAGTCATCACCCTGCTGGACTAGTGAATCATCACCCTGCTGGACTAGTGAATCATCACCCTGCTGGACTAGTGAGTCATCACCCTGCTGGACTATAGTGAGTCGTCGCCCTGCTGGACTAGTGAGTTGTCGCCCTGCTGGACTAGTGAGTCATCACCCTGCTGGACTAGTGAGTCGTCGCCCTGCTGGACTAGTGAGTCGTCGCCCTACTGAACTAGTGAGTCATCACCCTGCTGGACTAGTGAGTCGTCGCCCAGCTGGACTAGTGAGTCATCACCCTGCTGGACTAGTGAATCATCACCCTGCTGGACTAGTGAGTCATCACCCTGCTGGACTAGTGAGTCGTCGCCCTGCTGGACTAGTGAGTCGTCGCCCTGCTGGACTAGTGAGTCATCACCCTGCTGGACTAGTGAGTCGTCGCCCTGCTGGACTAGTGAGTCGTCGCCCTGCTGGACTAGTGAGTCATCACCCTGCTGGACTAGTGAGTCGTCGCCCTGCTGTACTAGTGAGTCGTCGCCCTGCTGGACTAGTGAGTCATCACCCTGCTGGAATAGTGAATCATCACCCTGCTGGACTAGTGAGTCGTCGCCCTGCTGGACTAGTGAATCATCACCCTGCTGGACTAGTGAATCATCACCCTGCTGGACTAGTGAGTCGTCGCCCTGCTGGACTAGTGAATCATCACCCTGCTGGACTAGTGAGTCGTCGCCCTGCTGGACTAGTGAATCATCACCCTGCTGGACTAGTGAGTCGTCGCCCTGCTGGACTAGTGAATCATCACCCTGCTGGACTAGTGAATCATCACCCTGCTGGACTAGTGAGTCGTCGCCCTGCTGGACTAGTGAGTCATCACCCTGCTGGACTAGTGAATCATCACCCTGCTGGACTAGTGAGTCATCACCCTGCTGGACTAGTGAGTCGTCGCCCTGCTGGACTAGTGAATCATCACCCTGCTGGTCTAGTGAATCATCACCCTGCTGGACTAGTGGATCATTGTCGGAAAACCAGACTTTATTTACTAATATTCAATACAATATGCAGTTTATATTGCTGCTGTTTGTAAATAATAAATTGGCTCATAGAAATCGAGATTTCCTTCCGAGGAAAACGAGATATCATTGCCATATCGCTCTTAATTTCACCAGCTAATTCTGTCGGGAATTATTTTTATAAAATACAGCATTCTTTGGACTGAAAACATCATGAAATATTTCCCTTGAATTGACTTAGTTATTAGTTCAAAAATAGAGTAAATGTGACCTGTTAACCACTTCTTAACATCTGGACAAGAGAGCCAGAGCGTCAGTGCAGGAGAGCCAGTAGTCAGCTATTGTTAAATTTTAACAAGTCGCTGGAGCAGAAGAGTTTCTATAAATTCCCTTGGACAACGGAGTTACAGGACTAATAGTGCTCCTGTTATCAACTCCAACTTCGTCTATTATTAAGGCAGGTATTATTTCCGATTCCTATATTATCTAGCTTATTAGAGTCCTATAATATTTACATTTAGGATATTTTCCAGTTAGGACACGAGACGCAACCAATCCATGGTGAGCAAAATTCGCATCTCTATATTTAAATTATTTAAATTAATAATATTTCCTTTGATATAGCTGTCATATATATAAGATTATTGTTATTATTTATAAGTGTCCTTTGACAGGAACAGAAGAGGAACAAGAGTTAACACTAGTAACCTAGTACTCTAGTGCATTAGTTGGAGGCCAACCACACCTACAAAGTGGGTCGACTAACTTATTCTTCCGTGTTTAATCCGTGTTGATATTGGTTGTCTATAATATAACAACAATAAGATAAGTCCTCTCCATTTTAGTTAATATATATGTATTCTAATACTAGAGTGAATGTCTGCAAATTAATGATTTTGATTAAATACATATAAACCATAAACCCACCATAATATGTAAGGCAAGCGATTTGTGAGAATTTAAAAAAATACAGTCCACTTTAAACTGCTAACATCCGTACTTGTTCAGCATTATGAGCAAGACAAATACACGCCCTGTAAATACCAACCAAACAGCCAGTATCGATACTGCAGGAAGAATGAAAAGGATCCTTATAGGACTTAAGGCTCACTTAACAAGACAGATCAAGAAATGTGAGGATTTGTCACAACAATTTCCAGTTGATTATGCTGACCTGGAAAGCTATTATCAAGCAGCTGCAGGTAAATTTGAGCAAGTCAAATGCCAAATAGCGACATATGTGGCTGAACTTGCCAAAACCAATTTATCAGAAACAGAAATAGAGGATATAATGGTTGATCTAGCGATTTATGAAGATCACACTCAGGCCATATTACAGCCTTTCGTCAAATTAATTGCCCAGAACCAGGCAACAACAATAGTTTCATCTAATCAGAGTCCAGCTGAAGCTCGACTCTCTCCAATTACTTTACCCACTTTCTCAGGAAAAGACAAAGAAGATTGGGACGAATTTTGGAACAAATTCATAGACGTTGTGGACTCAAAACAATCTTTACCTAAGAGAAGTAAACTCTTTTATTTGTAAGGACAATTATCAGGTGAATCTAAAACAGTAGTGTCCATTCTGAGGTTAACTACCGACGGCTATGATCTGGCAGTACAACTCCTCAAGGATAATTATGCTGATCCAGAAGTAAGAACATCACACTTTGTTCATGAGCTGTTGCATTTACCCCCACCAGAGGCTTCAGCTGATTCACTTCAAGTCTTTAAGCTGAAGGTAGAATCTATGATCAAGGCCCTCAGCCTGACAGCCAATACAAACGGGGCTGAGTGGGTCTTGAAAATAATTGTCCAGGAGAAAATACCTAGGGACATATTGAGACAAATGAGTACTCATTACAATAGAAGTATCCTATTCTTAAATGAAATATCTGAGGGTCTACTTTTAGTAATTCATCAACTACGAACACATGACAAATTAAAACCACCAAGTAAACCTTCAGAAACAATAATAGTAAACCACAGTGCACCAAAGGTATTCCAAATCAATCTAGGCAATATAATTCCACACCAAAGTGGAACAGTGGCAGAGTGGGCACATATGCAGATGGACCCTCCAAGCCTATCGTTACTGTGTCACCCAAGACCGTGACTCCAAAGGGTACTGTAAAATTTGGAACATGTTTGTTCTGCCAAGAGAAACATTCAGTGTACTACTGATCTAATTTTCCTGATTGTGACGCCCGTGTTGAGAGAATAAAAAAATTGCAATATTGAACGGGGTCCCTCAGGAAACACAACTTCCTCGAATGTGAGATCCAATTACACACCTGCAATGGGTGTAACAAGGGTCAGCATCATGCAGCATTGTGTGGACACACGAAAATAAAGTCTCAAAACCCCAAGGTGGAAGATAACATTCCCCTCATAGTGCAGTATTACAAGGTGCGACAGAAAACCTGTGTCCAATCAACAAAGACCAAAAATATTGCGATTTTGCCTATTGTCCAAATTACCATCCAGAATAAAAGGGCCAAGTTCCATACCCGTGAGTTGTTTGACCAAGGGTTCCAAAGAACATTTGTCACTAAAAAGTTGGCATATGATCTACAATTAAGGCTTGTAACCCAGACGACACTCAGTATTTCAGGGTTCCTAGCTGATACAGGACCAGAAGTCTACCAGGTGGTACAGCCATCAGTACGATTTGGCAGCTTTGTCTGACAAGTACAAGCCATTTTGGTGAACACAATTCCAACCGACCTACATGTGTATGGTCTAGAAGCTACTGCCAAATTCCTGAGAAATAGAGGAATAAAATTAACAAATAAAATTAAGTCTGATCACCTCACCGACTT
The DNA here is from genome assembly GCF_040958095.1 of Procambarus clarkii. Lineage (NCBI taxonomy): Eukaryota > Metazoa > Arthropoda > Malacostraca > Decapoda > Cambaridae > Procambarus > Procambarus clarkii. The sequence goes on along the minus strand of NC_091169.1, from coordinate 12,202,095 downwards.
CGAAATCCTTGTAGGTGCTGACTACTACCACCAATTCATCACCAGCCAAATTAAATATCAACACATAACTATGTTAAATTTTGCAGGAGGCAAATTACTCACAAGCCAGGTATTAAGCCTATTAAGCCTGAGGAGACCTATGGCTGCAGATAAACAATACGAGTGGAAATCTAAATTTGTCAGCTGATTGTCCAACTCCAGTAGCATTATACTAAGGAGATTACAACTGAAAATAACAACAGAGGTTGATCTTAATATCATCATTTAAAGCTGAAGATGTGTTCATGAGGCCTCAGTGGAAAATCAGTGAACAGTAGCCTAAACAGCTATATGTCACTGCGACCAATGTCACTGACCCCACTGCAGTCTCAGAACCATACTTGACTTTTATGATTGAATATTCAATCCTCTGAATCAACTAACGAAATTTAACCTCAATTTGTCAGTCAAATAAACTCCAGCAAATAAGCACTAAGGAACTTGGCTGACTAATTTTAGCCTGCCAAAGAGTTAAAAGGGAAATGAAATCGACTAAGACTTCCAACTCCTGCAACTCTAGTTTGGAACATCCGTCCTGTACGAACTGATGTACAAATGTGTGATTACTAACTACTAACATCAAATTAATCTAATAATTCAAAGGAGGTGTATCGGTGTTTGTCTGTTCTAAATACTGGACTTCGTCCCATGTTCGGCCTCCAGGGAATTATGTCGGAAAACCCGACACCATTTACTACTATTCAATACAATATGCAGATTATATTGCTGCTGTTTGTAAATAATACATTGGCTAATAGAAAACGAGATTTACTCCCATGGAAAACGAGATATCATTGCCATGTCGCTATTAATTTCACCAGCTAATTCTGTTGGGAATTATTTTTAATCCAGCATTCTTTGAAATATAAACATCATAAAACATCTCACTTGAATTGACTTAATTATTAGTACCAAAATAGAGTAAATGTGATCTTTCTACCACTTCTTGACATCTGGACAAGAGAGCCAGAGCGTCAGTGCAGGAGAGCCAGTAGTCAGCCATTGTTAAATTTTAAGAACAAGTCGCTGGAGCAGAAGAGTTCCTATAAATTCCATTGGACAACGGAGTTACGGGACTAATAGTGCTCCTGTTATCAACTCCAACTTCGTCTACTATCAAGGGAGGTGTCATTTCCGATTCCTATATTATCTAACTTATTAGAGGCCTTTAATATTTAGATTTAGATTATTTTCTGGTTAGGAAACGAGACATCAACAAACCTACGGTAAGCAATATTCTCATCTCTTTATTTAAATTACCAATATTTCCTCTGATATAGCTGTCATATATATATATATATATATATATATATATATATATATATGTATATACACTCGGGGTGTCGTGGAGACCGGACGCACCGTGGAGCTCCGGGCTACCTTCATACTTTATCACAGAGCAGTGAGGTCAAGCAGGTGGGGCGTTGGTCAGGACATATGTGAACATCATTACAAGACATCTTCAGCGTTTGAAGTCCCTCCATCGTCCCAGTCAACGGTATTTTACAATTTTCTCCTGTTTGTCAAGCTTGAACTCGCCAGCAACAGTGCCAGTGAGGGAGGCCTCCCACCTTAACGGCCGGGGCGGGATGGGGAAGGGCGGGGGCGGAGGGAGGCGCGTGAGGGAAAGTGAACCTTAGAGTAAGGCGTCACTAGGAACACCCGCTCACCAGTCAGGCGGAGGAGGCTGGTAGTGGCCGCATTTCAAACTGCCCTCACCACCACACCACCCCACCACCTCCCTCGTGGGCTCAGTGAATGATAGTGAACAATTTCTGTCTGTTTGGTGTATACTTTGCGGCCCCGACATACAAAGTGAATACATACACCACCACGCGACATACACCCAGCCGCGGCCTCCAAACCCAGCTGATGCCGCCACACCCAGCTGATGCCTCCACACCCAGTTGATGCCTCCACACCCAGCCGCGGCCTCCACACCCAGTTGCTGGCTCCACACCCAGTTGCTGGCTCCACACCCAGTTGATGCCTCCACACCCAGTTGCTGGCTCCACACCCAGTTGATGCCTCCACACCCAGTTGCTGGCTCCACACCCAGTTGTTGGCTCCACACCCAGTTGCTTGGCCATGACCCAGTGTGTTTGCCCCCCTCTATAGAATAATGCACAGTTTAACTCGGCCAACCGAGTTGAAATGGAAGGGGTCCCAGCGGTCGGGCAGGACTCCACAAGCCTTGAGGTGCCAACAACTGCTCCTAAAAGAGGTTTTTGCCGAGTTTGCAACAAAAACACCGCCATAAACTCCATCGGTGGTGTTATCCGCTTTCACACCTTCAACGAGGAAAGATGCAGTGGTTCCCACCAGCTTCCGAAGGGAAGCAATGGCCAGCTGCCATTAACAGTTAGGGAAGAGACTCCCATTAACCTAATCTCATCTGAGAACCTCACCCAAGCGATCATAGCGACGTCTGCTAGAACATTACCACACATCCCAAAAGCAGCCCGCCCAAATGCAGCAGCCAAACTTTGTAATCTTCTGAAAAGGGTCAATGATGCACCGGAAAACATTCAAGCGTGGCATAATGTCCTTCTGTTTGGCAATGTATGCCTCACCGTCCCTCCAAGGAGGGACAAATCACTTGCTTCCTCGGTCCTGAGGGCGATAAATGAATACCCAAGGGGGGACAACCTAGTTCGCCTGCCTCTCCGAGCAAACCACACCCACCGCAGAAATGGTAACAACAACATACCGGAAACGTACAAAATCAGAGCACAAATCACCAAGAAAATTGAAGAGGGAAATACCGCAAGTGCTATTAGAGTCCTCACCAGTGACGAGAAAATTGCTCCTCGAAACTCAGCCACAGCACGGGCCCTGCAAAGCAAGCACCCACCCAGAGCCCCTCAAGGCGACAACATCGTTCCGCCATCAGCCGACACCATTTCAGACCCATTAACAGTTGGTGAATCTGAGGTCTACAAAGCAGCCCTTTCTTTTCCACCTGGGTCAGCAGGCGGCTTTACAGGGTTAAAACCTCAACATATCAAGCAAATGTTAAATCCTGCGGTTGGTGATGCTGCACAAGATCTTCTTATGGAACTCACAAGGTTCGTCAACATGTGTCTGGCTGGTGAGATACCTGAGGTCATCAGGCCTCTCTTTTTTGGTGCCTCCCTCTGTGCTCTCAAAAAGAAGGACGAAGGAATCAGGCCAATCGCTGTTGGCAACACTCTCCGACGCCTGATTGCCAAGGCTGCTACGAGGGTTGTCAGCCAGCAAGCGGCTGAATTGCTGAAACCAATCCAGCTAGGATTTGGAATCCCCCAAGGCTGTGAAGCGGCTGCCCATGCAGCACGAGCATACATCACAAACATTTCTGATGAAAAGGCCCTGCTCAAACTGGACTTTAAGAATGCCTTCAACATGGTAAGAAGAGATGCAGTACTTTGTGCCGTACATCGCCATTTCCGGCCCCTCTACCCGTTCATACTATCGTGCTACAGTGGCGAGTCAAAACTGCTCTTTGGTGAACATGAAATCAGATCATGTGAAGGTGTTCAGCAAGGTGATCCTCTTGCTCCCCTTCTTTTCTGCTTAGTCTTAAAAGAAATCACCGAAAGCTTGTCCAGCGAGTTCAACATCTGGTTTTTGGATGATGGCACTATAGCTGGCACCGTAGACCACCTCTTGTCAGATATCAGGAAAATAAGGGAGCAAGAAGTAAGCCTGGGTCTCGTCCTGAACCCTTCCAAGTGTGAAGTAGTCTCCTCCAACCCAGACATCGTAGCTAGAATAAGGTCTGCCTTGCCTGGAGCCCATGTCATTAGGGCCGAGAACAGCACCCTCCTTGGAGCTCCCCTCGGGTCTAACGCCATTGAGGAGATCCTCGACAAGAAAATCGCAGACCTTAGGAGGATGGAAGACAGAATAGGTGACATCGATGCCCACGATGCTTTTTATCTCCTCACCAAATGCCTATCCCTTCCGAGGCTAACCTACTTTCTGAGGTGCGCCCCATCTTACAACAACCCAAAGCTTGACGAGTATGACCTCCTACTGAAGACCATGCTGGAAAAAGTTGTTAACCTCTCTCTCAACGAATGCCAGTGGAAACAAGCCACTCTTCCTGTCAGGCTCGGTGGCTTGGGTGTCCGCACCGCCACCCAAATTGCAGTCCCAGCCTTCCTGTCTTCCTCCTCAGCATCAGATGACCTGGTTAAGGAAATTCTACCTGACACCCTGAGTGATGTAGCGGGGATACAGGACCCCCACTACACGGAATGTGACACGAAATGGGGTGCCATGACAGACCCAGCACTCAGACCAGCCATGCCGAAAGCCAAGAAACAATCCAGTTGGGACAGCCCCATTGCAGACAAAGAAGCCACAGCTTTGCTGGAGGCAGCAACAACCCCCAGTGATCGTGCACGCCTCACAGCTGTGCAGGCTCCCCATGCAGGGGACTTCCTTCTGGCAGTCCCTATGTCTGCGACAGGCACACGTCTTGATCCGCAGGAGCTCCGTATTGCAGTCGCTCTCCGCCTTGCTGCCCCTATCCACACTGTTCACAGGTGTATTTGCGGCGAGGCAGATGCTGACGAATATGGATTGCATGGCCTGCACTGTGGAAAATCGGGTGGTTGGCACACTAGACACGACGAAGTCAACGACATCATTAAAAGAAGCCTTGCCTCTGCTCAGTGTCCAGCGGAGAGAGAGCCCCGCAACCTACTGAACCGTGACTCTGTTAGCTTTGCCGGCCGACCAGACGGAATCACACTGCGTCCGTGGAAGGGTGGCAGGCAGTTAGCATGGGACTATACTTGCGTATCCACCCTGGCAACGACATACATCACCCTCTCTGCCGGCACGGCAGGAGCCGCAGCGACACACAGAGAAAAACAAAAGTCAGTCAAGTACAGGCAATTAGATCAAAGGTACAATTTCGTTCCAATAGGGTCTGAGACCCTAGGCCCATGGGGTGAGAGTGCAAGAAGGTTTCTTAAGGATCTTGGTTCCAAGCTCATTGACACCACAAGAGACCCTAGAGCAGCAAGTTTTCTCTTTCAGCGCCTCAGTGTCGCGATCCAGAGGGGAAATGCCCGCTGCATCCTCGGTTCCTGCCCGGCGTCGGAGGAGTTCGAGGAAATCTACAGCCTCTAGGAAGCGAACTTTTTCTTGTGTCCTCTTAATGTTCATTTTTTGTATAAAATCAGATATGTAACTGTATAACCTTGCATAATAAAGTGTACATCATAATAAAAAAAAAAGGGGGTGGTAGGAGAAGTGAACACTCTTTCGTATTCAGAGTTAAATGTCAAGTTTTTCCCTGAGTGCTCTGTGTTCCCTTCTCTGAGGCTGTGGGTCCCTATAATTACACCAGTGGTGGTACCCCCCTATATATATATATATATATATATATATATATATATATATATATATATATATATATATATATATATATATATATATATATATATATATATATATATATATATATATATATATATATATATGCAATTGACAATCACAAAACACTGATCATTTTATGCGGAAAATTCACAGAGAAATATGAAATGAGGTGAACGTTTCGGCTCGTTAAAGCCTTTGTCAACACCAGACTGACTAAGGAGAAGGGAGAAGGGGGAGGATATATAGGCCGACACCTGACCAACCCATCCCTAGGGAAAGAATTAACCAAAAACAGGTATAGCTTAGCTTAAAATGGTCAAAGAGGATTAAGCGGTCAGAGAATAAGGATGAAAGATTAAAGAAAAGCCTCATGAACACACATTATATGAATATACAATTATAATGAGACATTGTAAGCCTCTCTATCAGAGTTGTTTCTTAAACTGTTGTGCAATATTATAACTTAAAAATGGATCAAGTTTGTACATACCAGTACTAACATTAAGAAGATTTGGACACTGACTGATTAGAGCAGACTCAATCAAATTCCGTTCCACGAAATCCCCACAATTGGTAATGCTTTTTGCCCCATTCCAGTTAATATTGTGATCGCATAAACTCGTATGTAGATACAATGCATTAGACGTTTGGGCAGTTCTAATACTATAAGCATGTTGTGACAACCGCAATTGTAAGGACTTTCCTGTTTGTCCAAGGTACACAGAATCACAATCATTGCAGGGAATCGAATACACACAACCTGCTGTATCAGGGGAGTTTTTTTTAAATTGGATTTGATCGTACTATTAGTGAACACCAAATTTATATTAAGTTTCTTAAAAATCAGAGACAATTTTTCAAGTCCACTCGCATAAGGTACCACCAATGAGTTAATAATTTTTGGTTTCGCCTTAGGGACGTGATTATAAAACGTACGCTTGGCTTGTACAAACGAGAAATCCAAAAACCTCTTAGGATATTGTAAACTCTTCCCAATTTCATATATTTTAGCAATCTCTTCATCAAAAAACTCAGGGCTGCAAACCCTCAAAGCTCGTAGAAACATTCCTGAAAATACTGCCTGTTTAACTTTACTATGATGATTCGAATAAAAATAAACATACGACCCCACGTTGGTAGGTTTCCTATACACATTAAATTTGAACTCTCTAGTGACTCTATGAATCATAATGTCCAAAAACGGAAGAGTACCATTCTCCTCAGTCTCCTCTTAATCCTCTTTGACCATTTTAAGCTAAGCTATACCTGTTTTTGGTTAATTCTTTCCCTAGGGATGGGTTGGTCAGGTGTCGGCCTATATATCCTCCCCCTTCTCCTTAGTCATTCTGGTGTTGACAAAGGCTTTAACGAGCCGAAACGTTCACCTCATTTCATATTTCTCTGTGGATTTTCCGCATATATATATATATATATATATATATATATATATATATATATATATATATATATATATATATATATATATATATATATATATATATATATATATATATATGTATATATATATATATATATATATATATATATGTATATATATATATGTATATATATATAAATATATATATATATATATATATATATATATATATATATATATATATATATATATAACTTGCCTAATAAGCCAAGTTTTCATGAATTGATTGTTTTTCGACAACCTAACCTACCTAACCTAACCTAACCAAACATTTTCGGCTACCTAACCTAACCTAACCTATAAAGATAGGTTAGGTTAGGTTAGGTAGGTTTGGTTAGGTTCGGTCATATATCTGCATTAATTTTAACTCCAATAAAAAAAAATGGCCTCATACATAATGAAATGGGTAGCTTTATCATTTCATAAGAAAAAAATTAGAAAAAATATATTAATTCTGGAAAACTTGGCTTATTAGGCAAATCGGGCCTTGCATAGCAGGCCGAGTACGACGTTCTGGCTACCAGGTACAACATATATATATATATATATATATATATATATATGTCGTACCTAGTAGCCAGAACGCACTTCTCAGCCTACTATGCAAGGCCCGATTTGCCTAATAAGCCAAGTTTTCATGAATTAATTGTTTTTCGACTACCTAACCTACCTAACCTAACCTAACCTAACTTTTTCGGCTACTTAACCTAACCTAACCTATAGAGATAGGTTAGGTTAGGTTAGGTAGGGTTGGTTAGGTTCGGTCATATATCTAGGTTAATTTTAACTCCAATAAAAAAAATTGACCTCATACATAAAGAAATGGGTAACTCTATCATTTCATAAGAAAAAAATTAGAGAAAATATATTAATTCATGAAAACTTGGCTTATTAGGCAAATCGGGCCTTGCATAGTAGGCCGAGAACGACGTTCTGGCTACTAGGTACGACATATATATATATATATATATATATATATATATATATATATATATATATATATATATATATATATATATATATATATATATATATAATGTTATTAAATATGATCGAAAAAGTAAGATTAATAATTCTAACACGAATTTTCTCAATATTTCTTATGTTTCTTTTCACTGTCGATGGTAATTGAAAAATCAATTCTCCAAAATTCATTTTTATTTCTAGTCTGACGTGACACTTGAACGCGTTTCGTAATAACTTGTTACATTTTCAAAGACTTTAGTTTACACACACACAACTATAACCTGCAAACACTAAACAGAGTTTTACTATGCTATCATTTAAACAGCTTTTTTCTTATATACTCGCATTTAGATGAGGTGATATGTTACGACAGTTTTGGATGAGGTGAACAAAACTTTCAACACAAGACAGAGCAAACTTTCAACACAAGACAGAACACGGTGCATTAGGTATAAATTGGATAAATTAAAGGGAAGAATGGAAGTAACTGCAAAGGGCCAATTGGCCCATATTTCTTGATGCTTCTATATTGGTGCGGAGTCTTGAAGTGGGTAGAATATAGTTGTGCATTAATTGGCTGTTGATTGCTGGTGTTGACTTCTTGATGTGTAGTGCCTCGCAGATGTCAAGCCGCCTGCTATCGCTGTATCTATCGATGATTTCTATGTTGTTTGTTAAGACTTCTCTGGTGATGGTCTGGTTGTGGGAAGAGATTATATGTTCCTTAATGGAGCCCTGTTGCTTATGCATCGTTAATCGCCTGGAAAGAGATGTTGTTGTCTTGCCTATATACTGAGTTCTTTGAGGTTTACAGTCCCCAAGTGGGCATTTGAAGGCATAGACGACGTTGGTCTCTTTTAAAGCGTTCTGCTTTGTGTCTGGAGAGTTTCTCATGAGTAGGTTGGCCGTTTTTTTGGTTTTATAGTAAATCGTCAATTGTATCTTCTGATTTTTGTCTGTAGGGATAACGTTCCTACTAACAACAACTTTAACAATATCCAATAACAATATCAAGGAATTACTCGTTATTGCTATCTAAGATAATTAGACGAGCCAAAACTAAATACTACGAAGATAAATTTACCCAAATAAAAAGCAACATTAAAAAACTTGGAGCACAATTTCACTAATATTGGGATCAAAGAAGATTTTAAATAACAAACCAACACTCCTGTCCAATAACGATGGTCAGCTTTCAGCCTCTGATTCTGCTATTGAGTTCAATAGGTTCTTCTCTTCCATTGGGTCATCCCTTGCAAATGATATTCCATCTTCCAGTACTGATGTTAAGGACTATCTTACAGGTAACTATCCACAATCTCTGTACCTAAAGCCTATTAATTCCACTGACGTCAATGAGATAATCCTTTCCCTTAAAACCAAGTCTAGTGCCCTTGAGGAGATACCAACTTTAATTTACAAAAAAGCCTCCAGATCTTTAGCCCCTGCTATTGCATTGCTCTTCAACAAGCCACTTGAACTCCAAACCTTTCCAGATATTCTAAAAAAGCGAGAATAAACCCTGTACACAAATATGGAGATCTCACAGATGTTAACAACTACAGACCTATATCAATCCTGCCTAACTTGTCAAAATTTTTTGAAAAACTAACCTACAATCAGCTTTACTCTTATCTAGCCAAACACAATATACTTAGCTCTTGCCAATATGGCTTCAGACCCAAAAAAAGCACTAACGATGCACTTATTAGTATGATTAACTTGATTCATGCAGCTCTTGATTAAAATGAGTTCCTTGTTGGGTTATTTGTCGACCTGCGTAAGGCTTTTGACACTGTCAACCACCAAAACCTTCTTCTTAAATTACCTCATTATGGAGTCAGAGGACACTCCCTGCAATACCTCAAATCTTACCTTACTGACAGGCTCCAGTATGTTTCTGTGAATAATTAAATTTCTCCCACCCTACCCATCAACATTGGTGTTTCCCAGGGCAGCATACTTGGCCCTCTCCTCTTTCTCATCTACATTAATGACCTTCCAAATGCCTCCCAATACCTCAAACCAATTCTATTTGCTGACGACACAACCTTCATTTACTCCAGTCCTGACCCCCTTGCTCTAAATGCCACAGTAAATACTGAGCTAAATAAAGTCCATCTTTGGCTAACTGCCAACAAACTCACCCTTAACATTGACAAAACTTTCTATATTCTGTTTGGCAATAAATCCTCTAATCAAATAAATCTCAAAATAAACAATACCCAAATTTGTAACAAGTTAGATGGCAAATTCCTTGGCGTTCTCATTGACCACAAGCTGAATTTCCAGGGACACATTCTAAATGTATAAAAAAAAGTTTCAAAAACTGTTGGCATTCTTTCTAAGATCAGATATTATGTACCCCGCCCTGCCCCGGTGACTCTCTATTACTCCCTCATCTATCCATATCTCAACTATGGTATTTGTGCTTGGGGTTCTACTACCCAAAATCATTTACGACCTCTAATTACTCAACACAAAGCTGCTATTAGGACAATATCCAACTCTGGCCCCAGACATCACTCGGTACCCCCTACTCAAATCTCTGAATATGTTAGATATTAAGTCACTGCACATTCTCTCATGTTTATTATACATATATAAAACGCCGAACTGTAATGCCAATCCTAACCTCAAAAGCTTCATAGAAGGTTTTAACAGAACCCATGAGCACCACACCAGAAATAAATACAGTTTTGATATTCCAAGAGTACGACTTAATCAAACTAGGAATGCTCTACAAATCAAGGGAACCAGAATGTGGAATGACCTTCCCAACCATGTTAAAGACTGTACCTCTCTCAACCAGTTTAAGATAAAAACGAAGCTATACCTAATAAATTCCCTGTAACCTACCTTACCCCACTATTGTCAACCAATGTCTGTTTTTTTTTTAAACGACGCTGTTTGTCTACCTAATTGTATTTGTGCTGCTTTTTCAGCCATGTTCCTCCCTTTTTATCTCTTTTTTTTATTTGTTCTCAACTCATTTTATTCTTTATGCTCAATTAGTATTAAGCTTTAGTCATTTAAGTTTTTCATGCCCGAAACGCTTTGCGTAATAGTGGCTTTAGGCATTGTATGTACTAGCCCTATCTATAAATCCATCATTCTTTGTAAAATCTCTTGTATGTACCTTACCTAAATAAACATTTATTTATTTATTTATTTATTTATTTATTTCAGGACCCTTTCTTCTGTTATATGAGCTGTGGAAAAGAACTTCCTGTAAAATAGTATAATAGGGGGTACAGGTGTTGTGTTAGTTGTCTCTTCAGAGGTTGCATGGAGTTTCACCTTCCTTCTTATGATGTCTTCAACGAAACCATTGGAGAAGCCGTTGTTGACTAGGACCTGCCTTACCCCTACAGAGTTCTTCATCGACTTGCTTTCATCCTGAGCTGTGGCTGAGAGCACGGTCGACATAAGCGTTAACAACACTCCTCTTGTACCTGTCTGGGCAGTCACTGTTGGCATTGAGGCATATTCCTATGTTTGTTTCCTTAGTGTAGACTGCAGTGTGGAAACCTCCGCTCCTTTCCATGACTGTTACATCTAGAAAGGGCAGCTTCCCATCCTTCTCCATCTCGTAAGTGAAAGGCAACACAGAATTCCGCCAATATGTATCAGCCAATATAGATGCACACGTGTAATCCCATACGACCTGTTTACCTTCCTTCACCCTGCAGCCTCCATGGCTGCAGGGTGACTCCATCTGGCCATTTTTAGCTGTTGTCAGGTCTGCACAATTGAGGTTCCCTTTGTGCTGGACACCCAGCTGTAGCCAAACTTCTCTTGATGATGTCATTGACTGCTTCATGTCTGGCAATTTTTCCCTGTGTCTTACGACAGATAAGACCATGGCTGCCGTATTGGTCTGCCCATGCATGGCCACAAATACACTGGTGTTTGTTGGAGCTAGGGGCGGCAAGGCGCAAGGCAACACCAATACTATGGTCCAGGCAGGTGCCCAAGGCGTAATTAGGGACTGCTAACAGGAAGTCCCAGCATGGGGGGCATGCAAAGCTAGGAGATGCGCTCTGTCATGAGAAGCTGCCTCCAGCAATGCTTTGGCGATGTTCTCCACTATGGGGCTATCCCATTTGGCCTGATTGCCGTCGTTTGGAAAAGTTGGTCGAGTGTGTGAATTCGCAAGTGTCCCACTGACCAGCTCCTTTCACAAATATATATATTATATATATATATTATATATATATATATATATATATATATATATATATATATATATATATATATATATATGCGAACAAGCCTGAATGGTCCCCAGGACATATGCAACTGAAAACTCACACCCCAGAAGTGACTCGAACCCATACTCCCAGAAGCAACGCATCTGGTATGTACAAGACGCCTTAATCCACTTGACCATCACGACCGGACATAATGAGGTGATAGCCGAGGCTATTTGAACCACCCCACCGCCGGCACTCGGATAGTTATCTTGGGCATAGCATTTTACCAAATCACCTCATTCTTTGGGGCAACACGTGAGGAACACAAATGCGAACAAGCCTGAATGGTCCCCAGGACATATGCAACTGAAAACTCACACCCCAGAAGTGACTCGAACCCATACTCCCAGAAGCAACGCATCTGGTATGTACAAGACGCCTTAATCCACTTGACCATCACGACCGGACATAATGAGGTGATAGCCGAGGCTATTTGAACCACCCCACCGCCGGCACTCGGATAGTTATCTTGGGCATAGCATTTTACCAAATCACCTCATTCTTTGGGGCAACACGTGAGGAACACAAATGCGAACAAGCCTGAATGGTCCCCAGGACATATGCAACTGAAAACTCATGCTATGCCCAAGATAACTATCCGAGTGCCGGCGGTGGGGTGGTTCAAATAGCCTCGGCTATCACCTCATTATGTCCGGTCGTGATGGTCAAGTGGATTAAGGCGTCTTGTACATACCAGATGCGTTGCTTCTGGGAGTATGGGTTCGAGTCACTTCTGGGGTGTGAGTTTTCAGTTATATATATATATATATATATATATATATATTAGTATATTTTGGTAGCAGTCTTTCCTGTAGACATATATTATTAAATATGACCGAAAAAGTAAGATTAATAATTCTAACACGAATTTTCTCGATCTTTCGTACGTTTCTTTTCACTGTTGGTGGTAATTCAAAAATCAATTCTCCAAAATTCATTTTTATTTCTAGTCTGATGCGACACTTGAGCGGGTTTCGTAAAACTTATTACATTTTCAAAGACTTTAGTTTACACATACACAACTGAATAGAACTTACACATCTTCGATTTGTTTATATCTACATTTGAGGGAGGTGGATGGGGTGAGGTGGTATTAATAGGGTATTAAATTCCTAAACACAAGACAGAACACGAAACAATGGGTATTGAATGGAAGTGATTGTAGAAAGCCTATTGGTCCATATTTCTTGATGCTTCTATATTGGAGCGAAGTCTTGAGGTAGGTAGAATATAGTTGCGCATTAATTGGCTGTTGATTGCTGGTGTTGACTTCTTGATGTGTAGTGCCTCGCAGACGTCAAGCCGCCTGCTATCGCTGTATCTATCGATGATTTCTGTGTTATTTACTAGGATTTCTCTGGCGATGGTTTGGTTGTGGGAAGAGATTATATGTTCCTTAATGGAGCCCTGTTGCTTATGCATCGTTAAATGGCTAGAAAGAGATGTTGTTGTGTTGCCTATATACTGGGTTTTTTGGAGCTTACAGTCCCCAAGAGGGCATTTGAAGGCATAGACGACGTTGGTCTCTTTTAAAGCATTCTGCTTTGTGTCTGGAGAGTTTCTCATGAGTAGGCTGGCCGTTTTTCTGGTTTTATAGTAAATCGTCAGTTGTATCCTTTGATTTTTGTCTGTAGGGATAACGTTTCTATTAACAATATCTTTCAGGACCCTTTCCTCCGTTTTATGAGCTGTGGAAAAGAAGTTCCTGTAAAATAGTATAATAGGGGGTATAGGTGTTGTGTTAGTTGTCTCTTCAGAGGTTGCATGGCGTTTCACTTTCCTTCTTATGATGTCTTCGACGAAGCCATTGGAGAAGCCGTTGTTGACTAGGACCTGCCTTACCCTACAGAGTTCTTCGTCGACTTGCTTCCATTCTGAGCTGTGGCTGAGAGCACGGTCGACATAGGCGTTAACAACACTCCTCTTGTACCTGTCTGGGCAGTCGCTGTTGGCATTTAGGCACATTCCTATGTTCGTTTCCTTAGTGTAGACTGCAGTGTGGAAACCTCCGCTCTTTTCCATGACTGTTACATCTAGAAAGGGCAACTTCCCATCCTTTTCCATCTCGTAAGTGAAACGCAGCACGGAACTCTGCTCAAATGCCTCCTTCAGCTCCTGCAGATGTCTGACATCAGGTACCTGTGTAAAAATGTCGTCAACATACCTGCAGTATATGGCCGGTTTCAAGTTCATGTCGACTAAGACTTTTTGCTCGATGGTACCCATGTAGAAGTTTGCAAACAGGACACCAAGGGGAGAACCCATGGCGACCCCATCTACTTGCTTATACATGTGCCCATCCGGGCTCAAGAAGGGTGCCTCTTTAGTACAAGCTTGGAGTATAAGTCTTTGAAAATGTAATAAGTTTTACGAAACGCGCTCAAGTGTCGCGTCAGACTAGAAATAAAAATGAATTTTGGAGAATTGATTTTTTAATTACCACCAACAGTGAAAAGAAACGTACGAAAGATTGAGAAAATTCGTGTTAGAATTATTAATCTTACTTTTTCGGTCATATTTAATAATATATATATATATATATATATATATATATATATATATATATATATATATATATATATATATATATATATATATATATATATATATATATATATATATATATATATATATATATAATATAATATAATATAATATAATATAATATAATATAATATGATATATATATATATATATATATATGTATAGATATATATATATTATATTATATTATATTATATCATATAATATAATATGATATATATATATATATATATATAAATATAATATAATATAATATAATATATATATATATCTATATATATATATATATATATATATATATATATATATATATATATATATATATATATAATATAATATAATATAATATAATATAATATAATATATATATATATATATATATATATATATATATATATATATATATATATATATATATATATATATTATTAAATATGACCGAAAAAGTAAGATTAATAATTCTAACACGAATTTTCTCAATCTTTCGTACGTTTCTTTTCACTGTTGGTGGTAATTCAAAAATCAATTCTCCAAAATTCATTTTTATTTCTAGTCTGACGCGACACTTGAGCGCGTTTCGTAAAACTTATTACATATTCAAAGACTTTAGTAAATAAAGTATAAAGTATAGTTTAGTATAAAAGACATGCAACCTCTGAAGAGACAACCAACACAACACCTATACCCCCTATTAGACTATTTTACAGGAACTTCTTTTCCACAGCTCATAAAACGGAGGAAAGGGTCCTGAAAGATATTGTTAATAGAAACGTTATCCCTACAGACAAAAATCAGAGGATACAACTGACGATTTACTATAAAACCAGAAAAACGGCCAGCCTACTCATGAGAAACTCTCCAGACACAAAACAGAACGCTTTAAAAGAGACCAACGTCGTCTATGCCTTCAAATGCCCTCTTGGGGACTGTAAGCTCCAAAAAACCCAGTGTATAGGCAAGACAACAACATCTCTTTCTAGGCGTTTAACGATGCATAAGCAACAGGGCTCCATTAAGGAACATATAATCTCTTCCCACAACCAAACCATCGCCAGAGAAATCCTAGTAAACAACACAGAAATCATCGATAGATACAGCGATAGCAGGCGGCTTGACGTTTGCGAGGCACTACACATCAAGAAGTCAACACCAGCAATCAACAGCCAATTAATGAACAACTATATTCTACCCACCTCAAGACTCCGCTCCAATATAGAAGCATCAAGAAATATGGACCAATAGGCTTTCTACAATCACTTCTATTCAATACCCATTGTTTCGTGTTCTGTCTTGTGTTGATGAAATTAATACCTTATTAAATACCACCTCACTCCATCCACCTCACTCAAATGTAGATATAAACAAATCGGAGATGTGTAAGTTCTATTCAGTTGTGTATGTTTAAACTAAAGTCTTTGAAAATGTAATAAGTTTTACGAAACGCGCTCAAGTGTCGCGTCAGACTAGAAATAAAAATGAATTTTGGAGAATTGATTTTTGAATTACCACCAACAGTGAAAAGAAATGTACGAAAGATTGAGAAAATTCGTGTTAGAATTATTAATCTTACTTTTTCGGTCATATTTAATAATATATGTCTACAGGAAAGACTGCTACCAAAATATACTAATATATATATATATATATATATATATATATATATATATATATATATATATATATATATATATATATATATATATATATATATATATATATATATGTCGTACCTAGTAGCCAGAACTCACTTCTCAGCCTACTATGCAAGGCCAAATTTGCCTAGTAAGCCAAGTTTTCATGAATTAATTGTTTTTCGACTACCTAACCTACCTAACCTAACCTAACCTAACTTTTTCGGCTACCTAACCAAACCTAACCTATAAAGATAGGTTAGGTTAGGTTAGGTAGGGTTGGTTAGGTTCGGTCATATATCTACGTTAATTTTAACTCCAATAAAAAAAAATTGACCTCATACATAATGAAATGGGTAGCTTTATCATTTCATAAGAAAAAAATTAGAAAAAATATATTAATTCAGGAAAACTTGGCTTATTAGGCAAATCGGGCCTTGAATAGTAGGCCAAAAAGTGAGTTCTGGCTACTAGGTACGACATATATATATATATATATATATATATATATATATATATATATATATATATATATATATATATATATATATATATATATATACAGTAGTAGGCATCCTTCAGTCTCGGGAGACTATGGAGTTGCGCCCTAGTTGTCAATCCTGGTGCAGCGTCTGGTGTGACTGATGAGGCCAATCCGAGAGAGGCAGTCCATCCCACACCGAGCACAAACAAAGTCCGATTCTAGTTTGTCTTCCTGGCTACCGGCTTTCCTTCTCTGTCTCTTTGCCTCCGATTCCTTGGCAAGTGACTCCTCGAACTTGGAGAGACCTCTTTGAACAGACTGCCCCCAGGCTGAACGGTCTGCAGCCAGTGTCTCCCATATAGCAAGATCGACGTCCATGGCTTTCAGGTCCCTCTTGCATACGTCTTTGTACTGTAGCTGGGGCTTGCCTGTTGGACGCTTTCCCTGCATCAGCTCTCCGTACAGAAGATCCTTGGGGATCCTGCCGTCGCCCATTTACACAACGTGCCCGAGCCAGCACATTCGTCTCTGTTTCAGCATTGTGTACATGCTGGTGATTCTTGCTCTCCCCAAGATGTTGTTGTTTGACACCATGTCCTGCCAGGTGATGTCCAAGATGTGTCGAAGGAAGCGCATGTGGTAGGCATTCAGCTGTCTACCTTGGGTAGACTGACTCAACTTTCCTTACAGCAGTCCCAGGTCGACTCTGTAAGCAGACACGTCATCAATAACAGGTACACACAAAAGCACCTCACTTACAGGCTCAGACACAAACGCCTGACATATCCACTCCATAGATGGCGCTGTTGTTTGAGCACCACCTCACCAGAGGTCAGCAGCGGCGGTGTTGTGTGCTGAACAGGACTGGAAACTGGCCCTTGTGGCCAGTACACCTTGTCCTCACCAGGTGTCGTCGTCCATTTGGTGGGGGTTTCGGGAGCTGACCCACAGATGGCGCGGTCGTCACTGCTCCGTGCTCGGACGCTGGATCCGGATTCGTAACACCTCCCCACCAAAAGGAATTTGGTTTGGGTTTCTAAAAAGAGAATCACAAACCAAATTAGTACGGGGACACAACTCCAAATGGACTCACTTATACTGAAAACTGGAACGGCGAGGTTGTCTCGTCCACAGAACTGTCCTACTGGGCAATTCCGGCACAACGGGAACTTGCAGATGGAAGGCAATGACTTGCCTGATGTAATCGTCCACATCTCCACTGCGTTGTCAAGCAGGGGCTTCATCTCACATCTCTCGAGTAAGGATCGGTGTAGACACGATGTGGGGCGACTCGACACTTCCCTATGTCATGGCACCGATGATGGCTGGTCACAGACGGCATTTCTGGTGCCGGTCCGGTAGTCCTTCAGGGAGACAGGAACCTGGAATACAGGGGTCTGATAATTCAGAGTGACAGCGACAGTGGGCAAGTCAGTACTTACTGCATACGCCCCTACTAGGCTCACACCTAGTTCCAACAGGGCTGCTTGCACACCGAAGATGGCATTCGCTTTGCCACCGTCAGGCCGACCAACGCTCTGTATAACGCTGTATTGAGGGTCAGCAATCACGCGGGGGGTGTCAACCTGCCGGAAACAGTCACTCATATTATCGTATCTCGTACCTCCTGTATCTACCATTTCCTTCCAGGTCCCTTCTTCAACTGCAACACTTGCAGTACAAATCTCCAATCCCTGGGAACTCTTCATGATATTCACGGGAGCCATCATCTGTCGGGTCGTCCACTGGTCCTCACTGAGAGCACATACGTGAATAAAACAAAATATCGCTAAGACACATGGGGCCAACTGAGGGATAAGCTTCCTGAGCCTGTCATGTCCATAGCCGGCAATATCCACTAGCCTGGTTTGGACCAAAGAGGGCACTAGACCTTTCGAACACACCTCACATACCTCTGACGTCTGGGGAATCTCTGGTCGGTTCAATGAACGCTGTACCTTGCCATACCGCAAGTACGCATCCGCCTTCGCTCCAGACTCGTTGGTACCCGTGGGTGCCTGCACACAAGGCCTCTCTTTTTGCTCAGGTACTTCTGCTATCGTAACCGCATGTTCCTCGTCGGGAGAAGATTCAGGAGACACTGTTAGAATACTGTCGATCTGTAGGCGAGAGGAAGGATTAAACATACCTAAATCCGGGTCTGTCTTTACCTGGATATTACCACTGCCTGCTGTCACCTCCGACCTTGTTGTTTCGGCTGACTCGTCCGCGACCTTGGGAAGATTGTTGCTCCAACCTGTCACCAAGTCGTTGGCTAGTACCACGTCAATCCCAGCTACAGGGAGGGTATCGACTACTGCCAACACACATGTGCCGCTGAAGTAAGGCGAGTCGAGATGCACGGGCACTAAGGGGGCGATGTACCGCGTCCTTGGAAACCCAACCAGGACAACTTCTGGTCTCCCATCCACACTCATTCCCTCGGGTAACGAGTTTCTCACGATCAGGGACTGGGCTGCTCCACTGTCTCTGAGCACTACAACAGATCTACCAGTATGATCACTCGATACATACCCGCCTGAAGTGTGAGGGGAAAACAAACTTGGTCCTTCCTGCGTCGTCGTCGACTGGCTTCCTGCTGGTGGTGTAACAGAGCTCATCATCATCACCTCCCTACGTGCGCCGCCACCTCTTCTGCCTCGGCACATAGCAGCTGCATGCCCTTTCTGCCCACAAGTCCAGCACACCACATTCCTCCTTGGACTACGGTGTTTCGGACTGCTAGGACTCGTCCTTCGAGGGCTACTTGGGGGCGTCTTCTTAGCGCTTTGTGGGACGGGTCTTTCCTCTTCGTCATGAGGTCTGTCAAACCGGCGTTGGTAATTCCTCGGGACGTACTTAGCAGAAGGCCTGTGCGTCAGGATGTATTCCTCAGCCATTGTGACTGCCGCACTCAAGGTCTCTACCTGCTGTTCCTCTAAGTACGTCTTCAGGTCTCCAGACAAACAATCCTTGAAGTCCTCTAGCAGTATGAGCTGCTCGAGGTCTTCTTTGGTCTCCACCTTCCGAGAGGCACACCATTCCTGGAAAAGTCGCTCCTTGATGGTGGCGAATTCGGTGAAAGTGTGCTCTGAGGTCTTTTTCAGGTTTCTGAACTTCTGCCTGTACGCCTCAGGTACCAATTGGTACGCCATGAGCACAACCTTCTTCACCTTGTCATAATCGCCGGAGTCGTCAAGGGATAACGTGGAGTAGGCGATTTGGGCCTTCCCAGTCAAGACTGACTGTATCATGATGGCCCAATTCTCCCTTGGCCACTCCAAAGAGGCAGCGACTTTCTCGAAGGCTGCAAAGAACTTTGACACTTCCTTCTCATGGAATTTGGGGACCATTTTGATGTTTCTTAGCGGATCGAAACTACTGGTTTCCGTTGTTGGCCTCCGACCACCGCCTAATCGTAATACTTCTAGTTCATGTTGTCTCTGTCTTTCCTTTTCTTCTCTCTCTCGCTGTTTCTCTTCCCTTTCTCGGTCTTCTCTTTCTCGTTTCTCTTCTCTTTCTCGTTCTTCTCTCTCTCGCTCTCGCTCTTCTCTCTCTCGTCTCTCTTCTCTTTCTCGTTCTTTTTCTCGTTCTTCTCTTTCTCGCTCTCGCTCTTCTCTCTCTCGTCTCTCTTCTCTTTCTCGTTCTTTTTCTCGTTCTTCTCTTTCTCGCTCTCGCTCTTCTCTTTCTCTTTCTCGTTCTAATTCTAAACGTCGTATCTCTAGTTCTTTTCCTAACCGCTCTCTTTCCATTTCTAATTTCTTATCTTCTCTCTTTCTCGCTTCCTCTTCTCTCTCTTTAGCGATTTCTAGCTTTTTCCATTCTATTTCACGATGGATCTCTAGTTCACGCATCTTCACAGTGAGCACACTTATATTTAGTTCACTCTCATCACTTTCGACATCACTGCTCTTACCTTCCTGTTCAATGGAAGCTATTTCCTCACCTTCCTTTATACTAGGAGTCTCGCCTTCCTGTTTCTCTGCCTTCAAATGTAGGTGAACCTTGGACAAGATTTCCACACGGGAATCACTGGCACGGATCTTGATCTCCAGGTAGGCGCTCACTAGCACAAGTTCCGGTTTGCTCAGATATTTTAATCTGGCAAGACAGTCCTCTCTGTTCAGAAAAGCCTGAACCTCATCCAGATCATCGATGGTAGCTTTTTCTGCCATTGTCACAGACGGAACACTTAACTAGCACTTAACACCGCTTTCACGTTAGCACTTAACGCACCGAGCACTGTTCTACGCCAATATTGCACTTTATCGCACCTGGCGCCTCACTTGCCAATATTGCACGTAATTACTTCGGGCACTGCACTACACAATATTGCACTGAATCCCAGCGAACACTTCGCTCTACAATATTGCACTGAATCACGCCGAGCACCGCACTACACAATATTGCACTTAATCGCTTAATCACAGCGAGCACCGCACTGCACAATATTGCACTTAGTCACTCTTGAGAACCGCACAGGACGTATAACGTCACAATCGTCACACACAGGGGGAGTTATTTACAGGGATTACGCCACTTCACCACCCCTGTCAAACATACTTAACAAGGGGACGGATCCCGCTGGGGATGCCAATTATGTTACGGCCCTCTCGGGTCGCAACTGAGTTCGTACTCTGATGTTATTAGAGGAAGTTGTATCCGGCCCCAAGCCAGTAGTGGCTTTCAAGGGATGAGATCATTGACACAAGTAACTTAAAGGGGAAGGGAAATAAAGTTAAGAACTTAAGACTATAATTGGCACCGCCACCAATAAATAATATATAAAAAGATTACACAGGGGGAGGGGTATTAACACTGCACAGGGGATGTATATACAAGGTCGTCTTCTCCTGAAGACGCTGGATCCAAGCTCTCGGTGCTTTCGTGATCTCTTGACGAATCCTTCGATCAAGCTGAGTCTACCCCTGACACAGGCCAGCCAAAACACAGTTCCACTGGGGGCACCGCCGTGGAGGCCGTCAACCACAAGTCCAGCAGGTCTGCTGGCAGGTTCCGGATCAGCAACGCTGGTCAGGCCACTCCACGAGCGATACTAGGGTAGCGCCCTAGTCAGGAGCCTCGTGTGATACCACAAATCACTCTCCTGTCCTCAACACCCCAGTGGTTAATCGTCTCCAGCAGTCGGTCCCGGGTACGACGATCCTTTCAACTGCCACTTCACTGGCAGGGTAACACCACAGTGTTCATCCGGGAGCCGACTCACAGCTGCTGCAGCAAAGCACAAGGTTTGGGGACGGCTGCCTTGGGTAGACTGACTCAACTTCCCTTACAGCAGTCCCAGGTCGACTCTGTAAGCAGACACGTCATCAATAACAGGTACACACAAAAGCACCTCACTTACAGGCTCAGACACAAACGCCTGACATATCCACTCCATAGATGGCGCTGTTGTCTGAGCACCACCTCACCAGAGGTCAGCAGCGGCGGTGTTGTGTGCTGAACAGGACTGGAAACTGGCCCTTGTGGCCAGTACACCTTGTCCTCACCAGGTGTCGTCGTCCATTTGGTGGGGGTTTCGGGAGCTGACCCACAGATGGCGCGGTCGTCACTGCTCCGTGCTCGGACGCTGGATCCAGGTTCGTAACAATGCCTTACCGGTGCGTTTGTTTAGCTCCGTATCAAGAGAGAGGGAGTCAGAGATTGTGGAGCCCAGGTACACGAAGTCATGAACGACTTCCAGTTTGGAATCGGAGATCCCGATGTCAGGTGTGGAGTCCACTTCTTGTCCCATGACTTGTGTTTTCGGCAGACTGATGGTGAGTCCGAAAGCCTGAGAGGCCTTGCTGAAGCGGGTTATGAGCCGTTGGAGGTCTTCAGCTGATACAGGCAGTGACTGCTGCGTCGTCGGCAAAAAGGAAGTCGCGCAGACACCTCAGCCGAACCTTCGTCTTGGCTCTCAGCCTGGCGAGGTTAAAGAGCTTTTCATCCGACCTGGTCCAGAGGTAAATGCCTTGCGTGACAGATCCGAAGGCGTGCCGCAGCATAACTGCGAAGAAATTCCCGAATAGGGTTGGAGCCAGTATGCAGCCCAGCTTTACTCCACTTCGGATGTCAAAGGCGTCTGATGTTAGGCCATCAAAGACCACAGTGCCCCTCATGTTCTCATGGAAAGATCTGATGATGCTGAGGAGCCTGGGTGGGCATCCAATCTTGGGGAGGATCTTGAACAGGCCATCCCTGCTGACGAGGTCGAAGGCCTTCGTCAGATCTATGAAGGCTACGAGGAGTGGCTGCTTCTGTTCCCTGCATTTCTCCTGCAGTTGTCTGAGGGAAAAGACCATGTCGATGGTGGACCTGCCAGCTCTGAATCCGCATTTTAATTCTGGATAGACTCTCTCTGCAAGTACTTGGAGCCTCTTCAATGCGACTCGAGCAAACACCTTTCCGACAATACTGAGGAGGGAGATTCCACGGTAGTTGTTGCAGTCGCCCCTGTCACCTTTATTCTTATACAGCGTGACGATGTTGGCATACCTCATGTCCTGTGGCACCTCTCCTTCTTTCCAGCAGAGGCAGAGAATTTCATGCAGCTCCATGAGCAGGCTACCTCTGCAGCACTTCAAGGTCTCAGCAGGAATGCCATCTTTGCCATGAGCTTTACCAGAAGCCAGGGAGTCTAGGGCATCGCTGATTTCTTCCAGGGTCGGTTCGCTGTCGAGCTCCATTAACACAGGCAGACACTCAATGGCGCTCAGGGCGTCTTCGGTGACCACATTGTCCCTGGCGTATAGCTCAGAGTAGTGCTCGACCCAGCGCTTCAGCTGCAGTGTCTGGTCCTGAATCACCTCGCCAGTGGCAGATTTCAGAGGAGCGGTCTTCCTCTGGATTGGGCCGAGGGCCTGCTTGATGCCGTCATACATTCCCCTTACATTGCCTGTATCCCCTGCAGTCTGTATCTGGGAGCAGAGCTGGAGCCAATAGTTGTTGGCACATCGCCTGGCGCTCTGCTGCACTTTGCAGCGGACGGCCCGAAGGATCTGTAAGTTGTGCTGTCTTGGGCAGGCTTTGTAGCACCCAAGGCGTTTCTCTTCTCTTCGATGACAGGTGTCATCTCTTCCGAGTGAGCCTCGAACCAGTCTGCCGACCTGCTGGTCTTCTTGCCAAAGGTGGAAATGGCAGCGTTGAACACAGCGTCTCTGAAGTCCTCCCATCTTTTACAGGCAGTAACCCCGGCTGGGCCAGGGAGAGCTTACTCAAGCACGCGTGCAAAATCTTCCACCTTGTCCTGGTTGCGGGTCTTGGTGGTGTCGATGCGAGGTCTGCCCGCCTTTTTCGAGTGACGAATCTTCTTTGGTTGCATCTTCACCCTGCTACATACCAGTGAGTGGTCGGTGTCACAGACAGGACTCTGGTAGCTACGCGTAAACTTGACGCTGGGTAGACTTGCACGCCTGGTAAGAATCAGGTCAAGCTGGTGCCAGTGCTTGGATCTGGGGTGTCTCCAAGATACTCGGTGTTGAGGCTTTGTGCCGAAGAACGTGTTGGTGACACAAAGACCATGAAAGCAGCAGAGTTCTAGCAGACGTTGCCCGTTCTCATTCATCCTCCCTATGCCGAATTGACCCAGACAAGTGGGCCAAATGTTGTGCTCGGCACCCACTCTGGCGTTGAAGTCGCCGAGGATGAACAGTGGCTCCTTTACAGGGATTCTCGCTATGACTCTGTTGAGATCATCGTAGAATTTTTCCTATGCCTCTGCTGGAGAAGTCAGGGTTGGTGCATGTGCACTAATTACACTGACTGGTCCTGTTTGGGAGTGCAGTTGCAGAGACAGAATTCGTTCGGTTTCCCCCATCGGTGGCATAATGTATCCCAACAGTGCATTCCTGACGGCAAATCCCACACCATGTTCTCTGGTCTCATCAGGTGGTTTTCCTTACCAGAAGAAAGAGAAGGCCCTCTCTCTCTCACAGATCCTGATCCAGGGAGCCTGGTCTCTTGGAGAGCAACAATATCCATCTGCAGTTTGCTCAGCTCCCTATCGATGATTGCTGTTTTTCGGGCGTCATTGATTTCTTGCAGGTCGTCAGAGAAACATGGTGTCAGTGTCCTGACGTTCCATGTGCTCAACTTTAGGGCAGTTGATATTTTCTTCTTAGGTTTGGTATTGCTTGGTGCAAAGTTGTCGGGCCGCTTGTCGGTTTTCACCCTCAACCCCACGCACCCAGTGAGGTTAACGGACCGTGGAGAGGCAACACCTTATTGGCTGGGGTTTGCCCAGCTTGAGGCGGGCGGTAGCTGCCCAGTGGGGCACGATGACCCCTCCCACCGTCGGAAGCAATCCCTGGCGTCACACTCTTCGCCAATCGAGCAGAAGACTTAAAACCGGTAGACTGTCGCTTCCTGTGTTGATTCGACGCTGTGAGGCGAAGCTGAAGTGCCCTCTCCAGGGCGCAAAGCCTGGGTAGGTAGATATGGAGGAGAAGCTATTACCCATGCAGCAGGTCCCCCCTCTCCACGTTGCTGAAATTATCCAATAGAAAGGCAAATGCCAATACACATGGTTCTAGCAACGTCGCAGGAGCTGCCAGAACGAGGTCGATGTCAACAACGAACTGCCTTAGGGGCTCCAACTCCGGATTTTTCCTCGAGGTTGACTCCTGAAGCATTTCCCAAAAAAGGGTATGACCGCAAGGCAGCGGAGGTTTAAAATCAGGGTTTTCCTTCCCCTAGATGGGCTGCCTTCCGAGGCTATCGAGTCCCATCTACCCGGAGCAGCTGGTTTTAAGGCGCCAGAGGCACGCCCTCTCCCCTTCTCCTGTCGGTAAAAGCAGTTCCGCCGGACTTAGACTAAGCCACCCGTGCAGGCCAGGAGTTGGACTTGGTTGTCAGAGGCTATTTGAGACGCATGCCGTATAGGAGCATTTTATAGGTCATGGGAGCTCGTCCCCCATTACCACCACTGGCTATGACAACCCCTTGGAATCATATATTATATAATATATATATATATATATATATATATATATATATATATATATATATATATATATATATATATATATATATGATTACTGCTATTATTTGTAAGTGCCCTTTGATAGGAATAGAAGAGGAACAAGAATTAACATTAGTAACCAAATACTCCAGTTCATTAGTTGGAGGCCAGCCACACCCACAAAGCGGATCGACTGGCATATTCATCCATGTTTAATCCGTGTTCATACTGGTTGTCTAGGATATAACAACAGTAAGATAAGGCCTCTCCAGTTTAGTTAAAATTTATTTTGTCTAATACTGTAGTGAATGTCTGCTAATCAATAATTTTTATTAACTACATATAAACCATGAACCCCCCCCCCCCATCCAATCATGTGAAAGGTGAGCGATGTGTGAGAATTTTAAGAAATACATTCCACACTAAACCATCATACAATTTGCTATCGAAAAATATAAATTAACGTAAAATATAAATTACTATATACAATAATATAAATTAAATAAATATAAATCTCGCAGGTCAATTCCCCACAGTCGTCGCCCTGCTGGACTAGTGTCGTCGCCCTGCTGGACTAGTGCCGTCGCCCTGCTGGACTAGTGTCGTCGCCCTGCTGGACTAGTGACGTCGCCCTGCTGGACTAGTGTCGTCGCCCTGCTGGACTAGTGACGTCGCCCTGCTGGACTAGTGTCGTCGCCCTGCTGGACTAGTGTCGTCGCCCTGCTGGACTAGTGTCGTCGCCCTGCTGGACTAGTGTCGTCGCCCTGCTGGACTAGTGTCGTCGCCCTGCTGGACTAGTGTTGTCGCCCTGCTGGACTAGTGTCGTCGCCCTGCTGGACTAGTGTCGTCGCCCTGCTGGACTAGTGTCGTCGCCCTGCTTGACTAGTGTCGTCGCCCTGCTGGACTAGTGTCGTCGCCCTGCTGGACTAGTGTCGTCGCCCTGCTGGACTAGTGTTGTCGCCCTGCTGGACTAGTGTCGTCGCCCTGCTGGACTAGTGTCGTCGCCCTGCTGGACTAGTGCCGTCGCCCTGCTGGACTAGTGTCGTCGCCCTGCTGGACTAGTGTCGTCGCCCTGCTGGACTAGTGTCGTCGCCCTGCTGGACTAGTGACGTCGCCCTGCTGGACTAGTGTCGTCGCCCTGCTGGACTAGTGTCGTCGCCCTGCTGGACTAGTGTCGTCGCCCTGCTGGACTAGTGTTGTCGCCCTGCTGGACTAGTGTCGTCGCCCTGCTGGACTAGTGACGTCGCCCTGCTGGACTAGTGTTGTCGCCCTGCTGGACTAGTGTCGTCGTCCTGCTGGACTAGTGTCGTCGCCCTGCTGGGCTAGTGACGTCGCCCTGCTGGACTAGTGTCGTCGCCCTGCTGGACAAGTGTCGTCGCCCTGCTGAACTAGTGACGTC
The DNA here is from genome assembly GCF_040958095.1 of Procambarus clarkii. NCBI lineage: Eukaryota > Metazoa > Arthropoda > Malacostraca > Decapoda > Cambaridae > Procambarus > Procambarus clarkii. Next base: position 12,175,003 of record NC_091169.1, on the reverse strand, counting down.
GCCCTGCTGGACTAGTGTCGTCGCCCTGCTGGACTAGTGTCGTCGCCCTGCTGGACTAGTGTCGTCGCCCTGCTGGGCTAGTGACGTCGCCCTGCTGGACTACTGTCGTCGCCCTGCTGGACTAGTGTCGTCGCCCTGCTGGACTAGTGTCGTCGCCCTGCTGGACTAGTGTTGTCGCCCTGCTGGACTAGTGTCGTCGCCCTGCTGGACTAGTGTCGTCGCCCTGCTGGACTAGTGTCGTCGCCCTGCTGGACTAGTGTCGTCGCCCTGCTGGACTAGTGTCGTCGCCCTGCTGGACTAGTGTCGTCGCCCTGCTGGACTAGTGACGTCGCCCTGCTGGACTAGTGTCGTCGCCCTGCTGGACTAGTGTCGTCGCCCTGCTGGACTAGTGTCGTCGCCCTGCTGGACTAGTGTTGTCGCCCTGCTGGACTAGTGTCGTCGCCCTGCTGGACTAGTGACATCGCCCTGCTGGACTAGTGTTGTCGCCCTGCTGGACTAGTGTCGTCGTCCTGCTGGACTAGTGTCGTCGCCCTGCTGGGCTAGTGACGTCGCCCTGCTGGACTAGTGTCGTCGCCCTGCTGGACTAGTGTCGTCGCCCTGCTGGACTAGTGACGTCGCCCTGCTGGACTAGTGTCGTCGCCCTGCTGGACTAGTGTCGTCGCCCTGCTGTACTAGTGTCGTCGCCCTGCTGGGCTAGTGACGTCGCCCTGCTGGACTACTGTCGTCGCCCTGCTGGACTAGTGTCGTCGCCCTGCTGGACTAGTGTCGTCGCCCTGCTGGACTAGTGACGTCGCCCTGCTGGACTAGTGTCGTCGCCCTGCTGGACTAGTGTCGTCGCCCTGCTGGACTAGTGACGTCGCCCTGCTGGACTAGTGTCGTCGCCCTGCTGGACTAGTGACGTCGCCCTGCTGGACTAGTGTCGTCGCCCTGCTGGACTAGTGTCGTCGCCCTGCTGGACTAGTGACGTCGCCCTGCTGGACTAGTGTCGTCGCCCTGCTGAACTAGTGTCGTCGCCCTGCTGGACTAGTGTCGTCGCCCTGCTGGACTAGTGTCGTCGCCCTGCTGGACTAGTGTCGTCGCCCTGCTGGACTAGTGTCGTCGCCCTGCTGGACTAGTGACGTCGCCCTGCTGGACTAGTGTCGTCGCCCTGCTGGACTAGTGTCGTCGCCCTGCTGGACTAGTGTCGTCGCCCTGCTGGACTAGTGTCGTCGCCCTGCTGGACTAGTGACGTCGCCCTGCTGGACTAGTGTCGTCGCCCTGCTGGACTAGTGTCGTCGCCCTGCTGGACTAGTGACGTCGCCCTGCTGGACTAGTGTCGTCGCCCTGCTGGACTAGTGACGTCGCCCTGCTGGACTAGTGTCGTCGCCCTGCTGGACTAGTGTCGTCGCCCTGCTGGACTAGTGTCGTCGCCCTGCTGGACTAGTGTTGTCGCCCTGCTGGACTAGTGTCGTCGCCCTGCTGGACTAGTGTCGTCGCCCTGCTGGACTAGTGTCGTCGCCCTGCTGGACTAGTGTCGTCGCCCTGCTGGACTAGTGTCGTCGCCCTGCTGGACTAGTGTCGTCGCCCTGCTGGACTAGTGTCGTCGCCCTGCTGGACTAGTGTTGTCGCCCTGCTGGACTAGTGTCGTCGCCCTGCTGGACTAGTGACGTCGCCCTGCTGGACTAGTGTTCGTCGCCCTGCTGGACTAGTGTCGTCGTCCTGCTGGACTAGTGTCGTCGCCCTGCTGGACTAGTGTCGTCGCCCTGCTGGACTAGTGTCGTCGCCCTGCTGGACTAGTGTACGTCGCCCTGCTGGACTAGTGTCGTCGCCCTGCTGGACTAGTGTCGTCGCCCTGCTGGACTAGTGTCGTCGCCCTGCTGGACTAGTGTCGTCGCCCTGCTGGACTAGTGTCGTCGCCCTGCTGACTAGTGTCGTCGCCCTGCTGGACTAGTGTCGTCGCCCTGCTGGACTAGTGTCGTCGCCCTGCTGGACTAGTGATCGTCGCCCTGCTGGACTAGTGTCGTCGCCCTGCTGGACTAGTGTCGTCGCCCTGCTGGACTAGTGTCGTCGCCCTGCTGGACTAGTGTCGTCGCCCTGCTGGACTAGTGTCGTCGCCCTGCTGGACTAGTGTTGTCGCCCTGCTGGACTAGTGTCGTCGCCCTGCTGGACTAGTGTCGTCGCCCTGCTGGACTAGTGTCGTCGCCCTGCTGGACTAGTGTCGTCGCCCTGCTGGACTAGTGTCGTCGCCCTGCTGGACTAGTGACGTCGCCCTGCTGGACTAGTGTCGTCGCCCTGCTGGACTAGTGTCGTCGCCCTGCTGGACTAGTGTCGTCGCCCTGCTGGACTAGTGTCGTCGCCCTGCTGGACTAGTGTCGTCGCCCTGCTGGACTAGTGTCGTCGCCCTGCTGGACTAGTGACGTCGCCCTGCTGGACTAGTGTCGTCGCCCTGCTGGGACTAGTGTCGTCGCCCTGCTGGACTAGTGTCGTCGCCCTGCTGGACTAGTGACGTCGCCCTGCTGGACTAGTGTCGTCGCCCTGCTGGACTAGTGTCGTCGCCCTGCTGGACTAGTGTACGTCGCCCTGCTGGACTAGTGTCGTCGCCCTGCTGGACTAGTGTCGTCGCCCTGCTGGACTAGTGTCGTCGCCCTGCTGGACTAGTGTCGTCGCCCTGCTGGACTAGTGTACGTCGCCCTGCTGGACTAGTGTCGTCGCCCTGCTGGACTAGTGTCGTCGCCCTGCTGGACTAGTGTCGTCGCCCTGCTGGACTAGTGTCGTCGCCCTGCTGGACTAGTGTCGTCGCCCTGCTGGACTAGTGTCGTCGCCCTGCTGGACTAGTGTCGTCGCCCTGCTGGACTAGTGTCGTCGCCCTGCTGGACTAGTGTCGTCGCCCTGCTGGACTAGTGACGTCGCCCTGCTGGACTAGTGTCGTCGCCCTGCTGGAACTAGTGTCGTCGCCCTGCTGGACTAGTGTCGTCGCCCTGCTGGACTAGTGTCGTCGCCCTGCTGGACTAGTGTCGTCGCCCTGCTGGACTAGTGTCGTCGCCCTGCTGGACTAGTGACGTCGCCCTGCTGGACTAGTGTCGTCGCCCTGCTGGACTAGTGTCGTCGCCCTGCTGGACTAGTGTCGTCGCCCTGCTGGACTAGTGTCGTCGCCCTGCTGGACTAGTGACGTCGCCCTGCTGGACTAGTGTCGTCGCCCTGCTGGAACTAGTGTCGTCGCCCTGCTGGAACTAGTGTCGTCGCCCTGCTGGACTAGTGACGTCGCCCTGCTGGACTAGTGTCGTCGCCCTGCTGGACTAGTGTTCGTCGCCCTGCTGGACTAGTGTCGTCGCCCTGCTGGACTAGTGTCGTCGCCCTGCTGGACTAGTGTCGTCGCCCTGCTGGACTAGTGTCGTCGCCCTGCTGGACTAGTGTCGTCGCCCTGCTGGACTAGTGTCGTCGCCCTGCTGGACTAGTGTCGTCGCCCTGCTGGACTAGTGTCGTCGCCCTGCTGGACTAGTGTCGTCGCCCTGCTGGACTAGTGTCGTCGCCCTGCTGGACTAGTGTTGTCGCCCTGCTGGACTAGTGTCGTCGCCCTGCTGGACTAGTGACGTCGCCCTGCTGGACTAGTGTTGTCGCCCTGCTGGACTAGTGTCGTCGTCCTGCTGGACTAGTGTCGTCGCCCTGCTGGGCTAGTGACGTCGCCCTGCTGGACTAGTGTCGTCGCCCTGCTGGACTAGTGTCGTCGCCCTGCTGGACTAGTGACGTCGCCCTGCTGGACTAGTGTCGTCGCCCTGCTGGACTAGTGTCGTCGCCCTGCTGGACTAGTGTCGTCGCCCTGCTGGGCTAGTGACGTCGCCCTGCTGGACTACTGTCGTCGCCCTGCTGGACTAGTGTCGTCGCCCTGCTGGACTAGTGTCGTCGCCCTGCTGGACTAGTGACGTCGCCCTGCTGGACTAGTGTCGTCGCCCTGCTGGACTAGTGTCGTCGCCCTGCTGGACTAGTGACGTCGCCCTGCTGGACTAGTGTCGTCGCCCTGCTGGACTAGTGACGTCGCCCTGCTGGACTAGTGTCGTCGCCCTGCTGGACTAGTGACGTCGCCCTGCTGGACTAGTGACGTCGCCCTGCTGGACTAGTGACGTCGCCCTGCTGGACTAGTGTCGTCGCCCTGCTGGACTAGTGTCGTCGCCCTGCTGGACTAGTGTCGTCGCCCTGCTGGACTAGTGTCGTCGCCCTGCTGAACTAGTGTCGTCGCCCTGCTGAACTAGTGTCGTCGCCCTGCTGGACTAGTGTCGTCGGCCTGCTGGACTAGTGTCGTCGCCCTGCTGGACTAGTGACGTCGCCCTGCTGGACTAGTGTCGTCGCCCTGCTGAACTAGTGTCGTCGCCCTGCTGGACTAGTGTCGTCGCCCTGCTGGACTAGTGTCGTCGCCCTGCTGGACTAGTGTCGTCGCCCTGCTGGACTAGTGTCGTCGCCCTGCTGGACTAGTGACGTCGCCCTGCTGGACTAGTGTCGTCGCCCTGCTGGACTAGTGTCGTCGCCCTGCTGGACTAGTGTCGTCGCCCTGCTGGACTAGTGTCGTCGCCCTGCTGGACTAGTGACGTCGCCCTGCTGGACTAGTGTCGTCGCCCTGCTGAACTAGTGTCGTCGCCCTGCTGAACTAATGTCGTCGCCCTGCTGGACTAGTGACGTCGCCCTGCTGGACTAGTGTCGTCGCCCTGCTGGACTAGGTGGTCGTCGCCCTGCTGGGACTAGTGTCGTCGCCCTGCTGGACTAGTGACGTCGCCCTGCTGGACTAGTTTCGTCGCCCTGCTGGACTAGTGTACGTCGCCCTGCTGGACTAGTGTACGTCCGCCCTGCTGACTAGTGTCGTCGCCCTGCTGGGACTAGTGTCGTCGCCCTGCTGACTAGTGTCGTCGCCCTGCTGGGACTAGTGACGTCGCCCGCTGGATAGTGTCGTCGCCCTGCTGAACTAGTGTCGTCGCCCTGCTGGAAACTAGTGTCGTCGCCCTGCTGGACTAGTGGACGTCGCCCTGCTGACTAGTGTCGTCGCCCTGCTGGACTAGTGTCGTCGCCCTGCTGGACTAGTGTACGTCGCCCTGCTGACTAGTGTCGTCGCCCCTGCTGGAATAGTGTCGTCGCCCTCTGGACTAGTGTCGTCGCCCTGCTGGACTAGTGTCGTCGCCCTGCTGGACTAGTGAGTCGCCCTGCTGGCCTCGTGTCGGTCGCCCTGCTGACTAGTGTCGTCGCCCTGCTGACTAGTGTCGTCGCCCTGCTGGACTAGTGACGTCGCACTGCTGGAACTAGTGTCGTTCGCCCTGCTGGACTAGTGTCGTCGCCCTGCTGGACAGTGTCGTCGCCCGCTGGACTTAGTGTCTGTCGCCTGCTGGACTAGTGTCGTCGCCCTGCTGGACTAGTGACGTCGCCTGCTGGGACTAGTGTCGTCGCCCTGCTGGACTAGTGTCGTCGCCCTGCTGGACTAGTGTCGTCGCCCCTGCTGGACTAGCTGTCGTTCGCCCTGCTGGACTAGTGTCGTCGCCCTGCTGGAATAGTGTCGTCGCCCTGCTGGACTAGTGTCGTCGCCCTGCTGGACTAGTGACGTCGCCCTGCTGGACTAGTGTTGTCGCCCTGCTGGACTAGTGTCGTCGCCCTGCTGGACTAGTGTCGTCGCCCTGCTGGACTAGTGTCGTCGCCCTGCTGGAATAGTGTCGTCGCCCTGCTGGACTAGTGTCGTCGCCCTGCTGGACTAGTGTCGTCGCCCTGCTGGACTAGTGTCGTCGCCCTGCTGGACTAGTGTCGTCGCCCTGCTGGACTAGTGTCGTCGCCCTGCTGGAATAGTGTCGTCGCCCTGCTGGACTAGTGTCGTCGCCCTGCTCTGGGCGCTACAATACCAGTAGTAAACAACTGGGACGTGAAATAGTCCGTCTACGGTGCAGTAACTATGTCTACGGTGCAGTTACTATGTCTACGGTGCAGTTACTATGTCTACGGTGCAGTTACTATGTCGACGGTGCAGTTGTTATGTCTATGGGGCACTTACTATGTCTACGGTGCAGTTACTATGTCTACGGTGCAGTTACTATGTCTACGGTGCAGTTGCTATGTCTACGGTGCATTTACTATGTCTACGGTGCAGTTACTATGTCTACGGTACAGTTACTATGTCTACGGTGCATTTACTATGCCTACGGTACAGTTACTATGTCTACGGTGCAGTTACTATGTCTATGGTGCAGTTGTTATGTCTATATGCTATGTTAAACCTGGTGACGCCATGGACGTCGACGAGTGACGTAGTGACTAGGTACTTCCTGGCCCCGTCAGCTGTCCTCGCCCCGTCAGCCGTCCTCGCCCCGTCGGCCGTCCTCGCCAGCACCGTCACCTGTCAGTTTGGAGTGTTTAATGGATCACTGAACTATAAGGTTATCACCTCTCTTACACTGTACATTGAGGGACCTCTAACACTGTACATTGAGGGACCTCTAACACTGTCCATTGAGGGCCCTCTAACACTGTCCATGGAGGGACCTCTAACACTGTCCATGGAGGGACCTCTAACACTGTCCATAGAGGGACATCTAACACTGTCCATGGAGGGACCTCTAACACTGTCCATGGAGGGACCTCTAACACTGTCCATGGAGGGACCTCTAACACTGTCCATGGAGGGACCTCTAACACTGTCCATAGAGGGACATCTAACACTGTCCATGGAGGGACCTCTAACACTGTCCATGGAGGGACCTCTAACACTGTCCATGGAGGGACCTCTAACACTGTCCATGGAGGGACCTCTAACACTGTCCATGGAGGGACATCTAACACTGTCCATTGAGAGACCTCTAACACTGTCCATTGAGGGACCTCTAACACTGTCCATTGAGGGACCTCTAACACAGTCCATTGAGGGCCCTCTAACACTGTCCATTGAGGGACCTCTAACACTGTCAATTGAGGGCCCTTTAACACTGTCCATGGAGGGACCTCTAACACTGTCCATAGAGGGACCTCTGACACTGTCCCTGGAGGGACCTCTAACACAGCCCATGGATGGACCTCTAACACTGTCCATTGAGGGCCCTCTAACAATGTCCATGGAGGGACCTCTAACACTGTCCATAGAGGGACCTCTAACACTGTCCACGGAGGAACTTCTGACACTGTCCATGGAGGGACCTCTAACACTGTCCATAGAGGGACCTCTAACACTGTCCACGGAGGAACTTCTGACACTGTCCATAGGGGGACCTCTAACACTGTCCATGGAGGGACATCTAACACAGCCCATGGAGGGACCTCTAGCTCTGTCTATGGAGGGACCTCTAACACTGTCCATGGAGGGACCTTTAACACTATCCATGGAGGGACGCTAACACTATCCATGAGGGGACCTCTAACACTGTCCATTAAGGGACCTCTAACACTATCCATGGAGGGACCTCTAACACTGTCCATGGAGGGACCTCTAACACTGTCCATGGAGGTACCTCTAACACTGTCCATGGAGGGACCTCTAACACAGCCCATGGATGGACCTCTAACACTGTCCCTGGAGGGACCTCTAACACTGTCCATTAAGGGACACTAACACTGTCCCTGGAGGGACCTCTAACACTGCCCATGGAGGGAAACTAACATAGTCCATGGAGGGACCTCTAACACTGTCCGTGGAGGGACCTCTAACACTGTCCATGGAAGGACACTAACACTGTCCTTGAAGGGACCTCTAACACTGCCCATGGAGGGACACTAACACTGTCCATGAAGGGACCTCTAACACTGTCCATGGAGGGACACTAACACTGTCCATGAGAGGACCTCTAACACTGTCCATTAATGGAGGGACCTCTAACACTGTCCATGGAGGGACACTAACACTGTCCATGGAGGGGCACTAACACTGTCCATGGAGGGACCTCTAACACTGTCCATGGAGGGACACTATCACTGTCCATGGAGGGGCAGTAACACTGTCCATGGAGGGACCTCTAACACTGTCCATGGAGGGACCTCTAACACTGTCCATGGAAGGACACTAACACTGTCCATGGAGGGACCTTTAACACTGTCCATGGAAGGACACTAACACTGTCCATGGAGGGACCTCTAACACTGTCCATGAGGGGACCTCTAACACTGTCCATTGCGGGACCTCTAGCACAGTCCATGGAGGGACCTCTAACACTGTCCATGGCGGGACGTCTAACACTGTCCTATGGGGACGTCTAACACTGTCCATTAATTAAGGGACCTCTAACACTGCCCATGGAGGGACACTAGCACCGTCCATGAAGGGACCTCTAACACTGTCCATGGAAGGACCTCTACCACAGTCCATGGAAGGACCTCTAACATTGTCCATGGAGGGACCTCTAACACTGTCCATGGAGGAACACTAACACTGTCCATGAGGGGACCTCTAACACAGTCCATAGAGGGACCTCTAACATTGTCCATGAAGGGACCTCTAACACTGTCCATGGAGGGACACTAACACTGTTCATGAGGGGACCTCTAACACTGTCCATGAGAGGACCTCTAACACTGTCCACGAGGGGACCTCTAACACCGTCCATGAGAGGACCTCTAACACTGTCCATGAGGGGACCTCTAACACTGTCCATTAAGGTGTAATAACCCTCAATGTCCCTTTTGTTATCACCCTGAACCTTTTAGTTGTAACCCTTCTCTGTACACTGTGAACGGCTCTCTCTTCGCTCAATACCCCAGCTTAACACTGTAACAGTCCAGTATGACCCCTCACTGGATGGTCACGAATATAAACTGAATATTAAATGAGGAGGACATAACAAGGATAGGGGTTATTAATTTATTACTAATTATAAAATAAAAAAAACATTAAACACTGTCACCACCTTCCAAACATAAATGAATGTGTCTAAAATTATTGAGAGCCTAGGAAGGAAGGGACTCAATAATCAGCGAACTTAAAGGGTAGTATGAATTTCAGTATTAATTTTTTGGGAAAATTAGTTCGTTTAATTTACGTTACGTATTTAAAATCCAAGGGCAACTTTAGTATCTATTAACTGTAGGAGAACATGGGGGGTTTCCAATTCAACACATAAAAACGACAAGTAGCAAAAATATATTAGAGGGGAGTTAAGTGAATACCACTGGACAAGTTATACAATTTATTTTATGAACCATGTAAATTAAGACAATTTGAACATATTCCCTATTCTATTCCCCTAGAGGCACAATGGATATTTACTATGTACATGAACTCAAGTGCGCTATACCTTCAATACTGCAGCTTGCCAAAGGATGTTGATTGGCTGCCCACAGGTCAGTTGACCTATATGTACCTCAGCCGAGGTCCCCAGACACACTAAACTTTTCTTTATTGAAAACGCTCACCAGTGGAACAGGCTCCACCCCCTAGTTCCTAGGCCCACGTTAACTCCGCCTATCCCAAGCCTATGGCCAATGGATTTTACCATGACTTGGTGCTCTAGAAACCGGGCCAATGGCATGGGCAGGCACTACCTTGTGAGGCCCCGCCTCCCCAGGCCTACATGTCTTTAACCAATCCGGATCAGGCTTGACCATAAGGGTCAATTCCTCTTGACAGAAACCTCCAAAAACTGGGAAGACACCAACGACTTTCCTGGCTGGGCACCCACGTGTAACTTGAGATCACAAGTTTATTAGCCCTGGGGGTAATATACCCAAATTCGTCACTGGCCCGAAGGACATGAGAGAGAGGTGAGCAAGTGGCTTCAAGCTGTTTATGACCCCCGTGACAAAAGACAGAAATGACCCAAGGGAGAGTAGGCAAGAGAGAGAAGGGAAGGGGAAGAGGAAGGAGAAGAGAAAGGGGGATGGAGGAAGGGGCAATGGTGTGCATATACCATTAAAAAGGGACCTCTAACATTGTCCATGAGGGGACCTCTAACACGATCCATGGAGGGACCTCTAACACTGTCCATGAGGGGACCTCTAACACGGTCCATGGAAGGACCTCTAACACTGTCCATGAGGGGACCTCTAACACTGTCCATGGAGGGACCTCTAACACTGTCCCTAGAGGGATCTCTAACACTGTCCATGAGGGGACCTCTAACACTGTCCATGGAGGGACACTAACACTGTCCATGGACGGACCTCTAACACTGTCCATGGACGGACCTCTAACACAGTCCATGGAGGGCCCTCTAACACTGTTTATGGAGGGACCTTTAACACTGTCTATGGAGGGACACTAACACTGTCCATGAGGGGACCTCTAACACTGTCCCTGGAGGGATCTCTAACACTGTCCATGAGGGGACCTCTAACACTGTCCATTAAGGGACACTAACACTGTCCATGGACGGACCTCTAACAGTGTCCATGGAGGGACACTAACACTGTACATGAGGGGACCTCTTAACACAGTCCATGGAGGGCCCTCTAACACTGTTTATGGAGGGACCTTTAACACTGTCTATGGAGGGACACTAACACCGTCCATGAGAGGACCTCTAACACTGTCCATGAGGGGACCTCTAACACTGTCCATTAAGGTGTAATAACCCTCAATGTCCCTTTTGTTATCACCCTGAACCTTTTAATTGTAACCCTTCTCTGTACTCTGTGAACGGCTCTCTCTTCGCTTAATACCCCAGCTTAACACTGTAACAGTCCAGTATGACCCCTCACTGGATGGTCACGAATATAAACTGAATATTAAATGAGGAGGACATAACAAGGATAGGGGTTATTAATTTATTACTAATTATAAAATAAAAAAACATTAAACACTGCCACCACCTTCCAAACATAAATGAATGTGTCTAAAATTATTGAGAGCCTAGGAAGGAAGGGACTCAATAATCAGCGAACTCAAAGGGTAGTATGAATTTCAGTATTAAATTTTTGGGAAAATTAGTTCGTTTAATTTACGTTACGTATTTAAAATCCAAGGACAACTTTAGTATCTATTAACTGTAGGAGAACATGGGGGGTTTCCAATTCAACACATAAAAACGACAAGTAGCAAAAATATATCAGAGGGGAGTTAAGTGAATACCACTGGACAAGTTATACAATTTATTTTATGAACCATGTAAATTAAGACAATTTGAACATATTCCCTATTCTATTCCCCTAGAGGCACAATGCATATTTACTATGAACATGAACTCAAGTGCGCTATACCTTCAATACTGCAGCTTGCCAAAGGATGTTGATTGGCTGCCCACAGGTCAGTTGACCTATATGTACCTCAGCCGAGGTCCCCAGACACACTAAACTTTTCTTTATTGAAAACGCTCACCAGTGGAACAGGCTCCACCCCCTAGTTCCTAGGCCCACGTTAACTCCGCCTATCCCAAGCCTATGGCCAATGGATTTTACCATGACTAAGTGCTCTAGAAACCGGGCCAATGGCATGGGCAGGCACTACCCTGTGAGGCCTCGCCTCCACAGGCCTACATGTCTTTAACCAATCCGGAACAGGCTTGACAATAAGGGTCAATTCCTCTTGACAGAAAACTCCAAAAACTGGGAAGACACCAACGACTTTCCTGGCTGGGCACCCACGTGTAACTTGAGATCACAAGTTTATTAGCCCTGGGGGTAATATACCCAAATTCGTCACTGGCCCGAAGGACAGGAGAGAGAGGTGAGCAAGTGGCTTCAAGCTGTTTATGACCCCCGGGACAAAAGACAGAAATGACCCAAGGGAAAGTAGGCAAGCGAGAGAAGGGAAGGGGAAGAGGAAGGAGAAGAGAAAGGGGGATGGAGGAAGGGGCTATGGTGTGCATATACCATTACAAAGGGACCTCTAACATTGTCCATGAGGGGACCTCTAACAAGGTCCATGGAGGGACCTCTAACACTGTCCATGAGGGGACCTCTAACACGGTCCAAGGAGGGACCTCTAACACTGTCCATGAGGGGACCTCTAACACGGTCCATGGAGGGACCTCTAACACTGTCCATGAGGGGACCTCTAACACTGTCCATGGAGGGACCTCTAACACTGTCCCTGGAGGGACACTAACACTGTCCATGAAGGGACCTCTAACACTGTCCATAGAGGGACACTAACACTGTCCATGGAGGGACCTCTAACACTGTCCATGGAGGGCCCTCTAACACTGTTTATGGAGGGACCTTTAACACTGTCTATGGAGGGACACTAACACTGTCCATGAGGGGACCTCTAACACTGTCCATGGCGGGACCTCTAACACAGTCCATGGAGGGACCTCTAACACTGTCCATGGAGGGACCTCTAAAAACAGTCCATGAGGGGACCTCTAACACTGTCCATGGAGGGACCTCTAACAGTCCATGAGGGAACCTCTAACACTGTCCATTAATTAAGGGACCTCTATCACTGCCCATGGAGGGACACTAACACTGTCCATGAAGGGACCTCTAACACTGTCCATGGAGGGACAATAACACTGTCCGTGGAGGGACCTCTAACAAAGTCCAAGGAGGGACATCTAACACTGCCCATGGAAGGACGCTAACACTGTCCATGAAGGGACCACTAATACTGTCCATTAGGGGACCTCTAACACTGTCCATGGAGGGACCTCTAACACTGTCCATGAGGGGACCTCTAACACTGTCCATGGAGGGGCACTAACACTGTCCATGGAGGGACCTCTAACACTGTCCATGAGGGGACCTCTAACACTGTCCATTAATTAAGGGACCTCTAACACTGCCCATGGAGGGACGTCTAACACTGTCCATGGAGGGACCTCTAACACTGTCCATGAGGGGACCTCTAACACTGTCCATTAATAAAGAGACCTCTAACACTGCCCATGGAGGGGCACTAACACTGTCCATGGAGGGACACTAACACTGTCCATGAGGGGACCTCTAACACTGTCCATGGAAGGACCTTTAACACTGTCCATGGAGGGACCTCTAACAATGTCCAAGAGGGGACCTCTATCACTGTCCATGGAGGGACCTCTAACACTGTCCATGGAGGGACCTTTAACACTGTCCATGGAGGGACCTCTAACACTGTCCAAGAGGGGACCTCTAACACTGTCCATGGAGGGACCTCTAACACTGTCCATGGGGGGACCTCTAACACTGTCCATGAGGGGACCTCTAACACTGTCCATGAAGGGACCTCTAACACTGTCCATGGAGGGACCTCTAACACTGTCCATGTAGAGACCTCTAACACTGTCCATGGAGGGACCTCTAACTCTGTCCATGTAGGGACTCTCTAACACTGTCCATGGAGGGACCTCTAACACTGTCCATGGAGGGACCTCTAACACTGACCATGGGGGGACCTCTAACACTGTCCATGAGGGGACCTCTAACACTGTCCATGAGGAGATCTCTAACACTGTCCATGGAGGGACCTCTAACACTGTCCATGAGGGGACCTCTAACACTGTCCATGAGGAGACCTCTAACACTGTCCATGGAGGGACCTCTAACACTGTCCATGAGGGGACCTCTAACACTGTCCATGACGGGACCTCTAACACTGTCCATGGAGGAACACTAACACTGTCCATGGAGGAACACTAACACTGTCCATGAGGGGACCTCTAACACAGTCCATAGAGGGACCTCTAACATTGTCCATGAAGGGACCTCTAACACTGTCCATGGAGGGACCTCTAACACTGTCCATGAGGGGACGTCTAACACTGTCCATTAATTAAGGGACCTCTAACACTGTCCATGGAGGGACACTAACACTGTCCATGAGGGGACCTCTAACACTGTCCATTAAGGGACCTCTAACACTGTCCATGAGAGGACCTCTAACACTGTCCACGAGAGGACCTCTAACACCGTCCATGAGAGGACCTCTAACACTGTCCATGAGGGGACCTCTAACACTGTCCATGGAGGGACACTAACACTGTCCATGAGAGGACCTCTAACACTGTCCACGAGGGGACCTCTAACACCGTCCATGAGAGGACCTCGAACACTGTCCACGGGTTGACCTCTAACACCGTCCATGAGAGGACCTCTAACACTGTCCATGAGGGGACCTCTAACACTGTCCATTAAGGTGTAATAACCCTCAATGTCCTTTTTGTTATCACCCTGAACCTTTTAATTGTAACCCTTCTCTGTACTCTGTGAACGGCTCTCTCTTCGCTCAATACCCTAGCTTAACACTGTAACAGTCCAGTATGACCCCTCACTGGATGGTCACGAATATAAACTGAATATTAAATGAGGAGGACATAACAAGGATAGGGGTTATTAATTTATTACTAATTATAAAATAAAAAAAACATTAAACACTGCCCCCACCTTCCAAACATAAATGAATGTGTCTAAAATTATTGAGAGCCTAGGAAGGAAGGGACTCAATAATCAGCGAACTCAAAGGGTAGTATGAATTTCAGTATTAAATTTTTGGGAAAATTAGTTCGTTTAATTTACGTTACGTATTTAAAATCCAAGGGCAACTTTAGTATCTATTAACTGTAGGAGAACATGGGGGGTTTCCAATTCAACACATAAAAACGACAAGTAGCAAAAATATATCAGAGGGGAGTTAAGTGAATACCACTGGACAAGTTATACAATTTATTTTATGAACCATGTAAATTAAGACAATTTGAACATATTCCCTATTCTATTCCCCTAGAGGCACAATGGATATTTACTATGGACATGAACTCAAGTGCGCTATACCTTCAATACTGCAGCTTGCCAAAGGATGTTGATTGGCTGCCCACAGGTCAGTTGACCTATATGTACCTCAGCCGAGGTCCCCAGACACACTAAACTTTTCTTTATTGAAAACGCTCACCAGTGGAACAGGCTCCACCCCCTAGTTCCTAGGCCCACGTTAACTCCGCCTATCCCAAGCCTATGGCCAATGGATTTTACCATGACTAGGTGCTCTAGAAACCGGGCCAATGGCATGGGCAGGCACTACCCTGTGAGGCCCCGCCTCCCCAGGCCTACATGTCTTTAACCAATCCGGATCAGGCTTGACCATAAGGGTCAATTCCTCTTGACAGAAAACTAAAAAAACTGGGAAGACACCAACGACTTTCCTGGCTGGGCACCCACGTGTAACTTGAGATCACAAGTTTATTAGCCCTGGGGGTAATATACCCAAATTCGTCACTGGCCCGAAGGACAGGAGAGAGAGGTGAGCAAGTGGCTTCAAGCTGTTTATGACCCCCGTGACAAAAGACAGAAATGACCCAAGGGAGAGTAGGCAAGCGAGAGAAGGGAAGGGGAAGAGGAAGGAGAAGAGAAAGGGGGATGGAGGAAGGGGCTATGGTGTGCATATACCATTACAAAGGGACCTCTAACACTGTCCATGAGGGGACCTCTAACACGGTCCATGGAGGGACCTCTAACACTGTCCATGAGGGGACCTCTAAAACGGTCCATGGAACGACCTCTAACACTGTCCATGAGAAGACCTCTAACACTGTCCATGGAGGGACCTCTAACACTGTCCCTGGAGGGATCTCTAACACTGTCCATGAGTGGACCTCTAACACTGTCCATGGAGGGACACTAACACTGTCCATGGACGGACCTCTAACACTGTCCATGGAGGGACACTAACACTGTACATGAGAGGACCTCTAACACAGTCCATGGAGGGCCCTCTAACACTGTCTATGGAGGGACCTTTAACACTGTCTATGGAGGGACACTAACACTGTCCATGAGGGAACCTCTAACACTGTCCATGGCGGGACCTCTAACACTGTCCATGGAGGGACCCTTAACACTGTCCATGGAGGGACGTCTAACACTATCCATGAGGGAACCTCTAACACTGTCCATTAATTAAGGGACCTCTAACACTGCAAATGGAGGGACACTAACACTGTCCATGAAGGGACCTCTAACTCTGTCCATGGAGGGACAATAACACTGTCCGTGGAGGGACCTCTAACAAAGTCCAAGGAGGGACATCTAACACTGTCCATGGAGGGACCTCTAACACTGTCCATGATGGGACCTCTAACACTGTCCATGGAGGGACACTAACACAGTCCATGAGGGGACCTCTAACACAGTCCATGGAGGGACCTCTAACACTGTCCATGGAGGGACCTCTAAAAACAGTCCATGAGGGGACCTCTAACACTGTCCATGGAGGGACCTCTAACAGTCCATGGAGGGACCTCTAACACTGTCCATGGAAGAACCTCTAACACTGTCCATGGAGGGACCTCTAACACTGTCCATGGAGGGACCTCTAAAACTGTCCATGAGGGGACCTCTAACACTGTCCATGGAGGGACCTCTAAAAACAGTCCATGAGGGGACCTCTAACACTGTCCATGGAGGGACCTCTAACACTGTCCATGGAGGGACCTCTAACACTGTCCATGGAGGGACCTCTAACACTGTCCATGAGGGGACCTCTAACACTGTCCATGAGAAGACCTCTAACACTGTCCATGGAGGGACCTCTAACACTGTCCATGAGGGGACCTCTAACACTGTCCATGAGAAGACCTCTAACACTGTCCATGGAGGGACCTCTAACACTGTCCATGAGGGGACCTCTAACACTGTCCATGAGGAGATCTCTAACACTGTCCATGGAGGGACCTCTAACACTGTCCATGAGGGGACCTCTAACACTGTCCATGAGGAGACCTCTAACACTGTCCATGGAGGGACCTCTAACACTGTCCATGAGGGGACCTCTAACACTGTCCATGACGGGACCTCTAACACTGTCCATGGAGGAACACTAACACTGTCCATGGAGGAACACTAACACTGTCCATGAGGGGACCTCTAACACAGTCCATAGAGGGACCTCTAACATTGTCCATGAAGTGACCTCTAACACTGTCCATGGAGGGACCTCTAACACTGTCCATGAGGGGACGTCTAACACTGTCCATTAATTAAGGGACCTCTAACACTGTCCATGGAGGGACACTAACACTGTCCATGAGGGGACCTCTAACACTGTCCATTAAGGGACCTCTAACACTGTCCATGAGAGGACCTCTAACACTGTCCACGAGAGGACCTCTAACACCGTCCATGAGAGGACCTCTAACACTGTCCATGAGGGGACCTCTAACACTGTCCATGGAGGGACACTAACACTGTCCATGAGAGGACCTCTAACACTGTCCACGAGGGGACCTCTAACACCGTCCATGAGAGGACCTCGAACACTGTCCACGGGTTGACCTCTAACACCGTCCATGAGAGGACCTCTAACACTGTCCATGAGGGGACCTCTAACACTGTCCATTAAGGTGTAATAACCCTCAATGTCCTTTTTGTTATCACCCTGAACCTTTTAATTGTAACCCTTCTCTGTACTCTGTGAACGGCTCTCTCTTCGCTCAATACCCCAGCTTAACACTGTAACAGTCCAGTATGACCCCTCACTGGATGGTCACGAATATAAACTGAATATTAAATGAGGAGGACATAACAAGGATAGGGGTTATTAATTTATTACTAATTATAAAATAAAAAAAACATTAAACACTGCCCCCACCTTCCAAACATAAATGAATGTGTCTAAAATTATTGAGAGCCTAGGAAGGAAGGGACTCAATAATCAGCGAACTCAAAGGGTAGTATGAATTTCAGTATTAAATTTTTGGGAAAATTAGTTCGTTTAATTTACGTTACGTATTTAAAATCCAAGGGCAACTTTAGTATCTATTAACTGTAGGAGAACATGGGGGGTTTCCAATTCAACACATAAAAACGACAAGTAGCAAAAATATATCAGAGGGGAGTTAAGTGAATACCACTGGACAAGTTATACAATTTATTTTATGAACCATGTAAATTAAGACAATTTGAACATATTCCCTATTCTATTCCCCTAGAGGCACAATGGATATTTACTATGGACATGAACTCAAGTGCGCTATACCTTCAATACTGCAGCTTGCCAAAGGATGTTGATTGGCTGCCCACAGGTCAGTTGACCTATATGTACCTCAGCCGAGGTCCCCAGACACACTAAACTTTTCTTTATTGAAAACGCTCACCAGTGGAACAGGCTCCACCCCCTAGTTCCTAGGCCCACGTTAACTCCGCCTATCCCAAGCCTATGGCCAATGGATTTTACCATGACTAGGTGCTCTAGAAACCGGGCCAATGGCATGGGCAGGCACTACCCTGTGAGGCCCCGCCTCCCCAGGCCTACATGTCTTTAACCAATCCGGATCAGGCTTGACCATAAGGGTCAATTCCTCTTGACAGAAAACTAAAAAAACTGGGAAGACACCAACGACTTTCCTGGCTGGGCACCCACGTGTAACTTGAGATCACAAGTTTATTAGCCCTGGGGGTAATATACCCAAATTCGTCACTGGCCCGAAGGACAGGAGAGAGAGGTGAGCAAGTGGCTTCAAGCTGTTTATGACCCCCGTGACAAAAGACAGAAATGACCCAAGGGAGAGTAGGCAAGCGAGAGAAGGGAAGGGGAAGAGGAAGGAGAAGAGAAAGGGGGATGGAGGAAGGGGCTACGGTGTGCATATACCATTACAAAGGGACCTCTAACACTGTCCATGAGGGGACCTCTAACACGGTCCATGGAGGGACCTCTAACACTGTCCATGAGGGGACCTCTAAAACGGTCCATGGAACGACCTCTAACACTGTCCATGAGAAGACCTCTAACACTGTCCATGGAGGGACCTCTAACACTGTCCCTGGAGGGATCTCTAACACTGTCCATGAGTGGACCTCTAACACTGTCCATGGAGGGACACTAACACTGTCCATGGACGGACCTCTAACACTGTCCATGGAGGGACACTAACACTGTACATGAGAGGACCTCTAACACAGTCCATGGAGGGCCCTCTAACACTGTCTATGGAGGGACCTTTAACACTGTCTATGGAGGGACACTAACACTGTCCATGAGGGAACCTCTAACACTGTCCATGGCGGGACCTCTAACACTGTCCATGGAGGGACCCTTAACACTGTCCATGGAGGGACGTCTAACACTATCCATGAGGGAACCTCTAACACTGTCCATTAATTAAGGGACCTCTAACACTGCAAATGGAGGGACACTAACACTGTCCATGAAGGGACCTCTAACTCTGTCCATGGAGGGACAATAACACTGTCCGTGGAGGGACCTCTAACAAAGTCCAAGGAGGGACATCTAACACTGTCCATGAGGGGACCTCTAACACAGTCCATGGAGGGACCTCTAACACTGTCCATGATGGGACCTCTAACACTGTCCATGGAGGGACACTAACACAGTCCATGAGGGGACCTCTAACACAGTCCATGGAGGGACCTCTAACACTGTCCATGGAGGGACCTCTAAAAACAGTCCATGAGGGGACCTCTAACACTGTCCATGGAGGGACCTCTAACAGTCCATGGAGGGACCTCTAACACTGTCCATGGAAGAACCTCTAACACTGTCCATGGAGGGACCTCTAACACTGTCCATGGAGGGACCTCTAACACTGTCCATGAGGGGACCTCTAACACTGTCCATGGAGGGACCTCTAAAAACAGTCCATGAGGGGACCTCTAACACTGTCCATGGAGGGACCTCTAACACTGTCCATGGAGGGACCTCTAACACTGTCCATGGAGGGACCTCTAACACTGTCCATGAGGGGACCTCTAACACTGTCCATGAGAAGACCTCTAACACTGTCCATGGAGGGACCTCTAACACTGTCCATGAGGGGACCTCTAACACTGTCCATGAGAAGACCTCTAACACTGTCCATGGAGGGACCTCTAACACTGTCCATGAAGGGACACTTACACTGTCCATGAAGGGACCTCTAACACTGTCCATGGAGGGACACTAACACTGTCCATTGAGGGACCTCTAACACTGTCCATGGAGGGACACTAACACTGTCCATGAAAGGACTTCTAACACTGTCAATGGGGGGACCTCTAACACTGTCCATGAAGGGACCTCTAACACAGTCCATGAAGGGACCTCTAACACTGTCCATGGAGGACCCTAACACTGTCCATGAAGGGACCTCTAACACTGTCCATGGAGGGAACTCTAACACAGCCCATGGAGGGACCTCCAACACTGTCCATGGAGGGACCTCTAACACAGCCCATGGAGGGACCTCTAACACAGTCCATGCAGGGCCTTCTAACACTGTCCATGAAGGGACCTCTAACACAGCCCATGAAGGGACCTCTAACACAGTCCATGGAGGGACCCTTAACACTGTCCATGGAGGGACACTGACATTGTCCATGAGGGGACCTCTAACACAGTCCATGGAGGGTACCTCTAACATTGTCCATGGAGGGACCTCTAACACTGTCCATGAAGGGACCTCTAACACTGTCCATGGAGGGTACCTCTAACACTGTCCATGATGGGACCTCTAACACTGTCCATGGAGGGACCCTTAACACTAACCATGGAGGGACCCTAACACTGTTCATGGAGGGTACCTCTAACACATTCCATGGAGGGACCTCTAACACTGTCCATGGAGGGACCTCTAACACTGTCCATGGAGGGAACTCTAACACAGTCCGTGAGGGGACCTCTAACACTGTCCATGGAGGGACACTAACACTGTCCATGAAGGGACCTCTAACACTGTCCATGGAGGTAAACTAACACTGTCCATGATGGGACCTCTAACACAGTCCATGGAAAGACCTCTAACATTGTCCATGGAGGGACTTTTAACACTGTCCATGGAGGGACCTCTAACACAGTCCATGGAGGGTACCTCTAACACATTGAATGGAGGGACCTCTAACACTGTCCATGGAGGGACCTCTAACACTGTCCGTGAGGGGACCTCTAACACTGTCCATGGAGGGACACTAACACTGTCCATGGAGGGACACTAACACTGTCCATGAAGGGACCTCTAACACTGTCCATGGAGGGACACTTACACTGTCCATGAGGGGACCTCTAACACTGTCCATGGAGGGACCTCTAACACTGTCCATGAGGGGACCTCTAACACTGTCCATGGAGGGACCTCTAACACTGTCCATGAGGGGACCTCTAACACTGTCCAAGGAGGGACCTCTAACACTGTCCATGGAGGGACACTAACACTGTCCATGAAGGGACCTCTAACACTGTTCATGAAGGGACCTCTAACACTGTTCATGGAGGGACCGCTAACACTGTCCATGATGGGACCTCTAACACTGTCCATGGAGGGACCTCTAACACTGTCCATGAGGAGACCTCTAACACTGTCCATGAGGGGACCTCTAACACTGTCCATGGATGGACACTAACACTGTCAATGAAAGGACCTCAAACACTGTCCATGGAGGGACACTAACACTGTCTATGAGGGTACCTCTAACACTGTCCATGGAGGGACCTCTAAAAACAGTCCATGGAGGGACCTCTAACACTGTCCATGAGGGGACCTCTAACACTGTCCATGGAGGGACCTCTAACACTGTCCATGAGGGGACCTCTAACACTGTCCATGGAGGGACCTCTAACACGGTCCATGGAGGGACACTAACACTGTCCATGGAGGGACCTCTAACACTGTCCATGGAGGGACACTAACACTGTCCATGAGGGGACCTCTAACACTGTCCATGGCGGGACCTCTAAAAACCAGTCCATGGAGGGACCTCTAACACTGTCCATGGAGGGACCTTAAACACTGTCCATGAGAAGACCTCTAACACTGTTCATGGAGGGACCTCTAACACTGTCCATGAGAAGACCTCTAACACTGTCCATGGAGGGACCTCTAACACTGTCCATGGAGGGACCTCCAACACTGTCCATGGAGGGACCTCTAACACTGTCCATGGAGGGACACTAACACTGTCCATGAGGGGACCTCAAACACTGTCCATGGAGGGCCCTCTAAAAACAGTCCATGGAGGGACCTCTAACACTGTCCATGGAGGGACCTTTAACACTGTCCATGAGAAGACCTCTAACACTGTTCATGGAGGGACCTCTAACACTGTCCATAAGAAGACCTCTAACACTGTCCATGGAGGGACACTAACACTGTCCATGGAGGGACCTCTAACACTGTCCATGGAGGGACACTAACACTGTCCATGAAAGGACCTCTAACACAGTCCATGAAGGGACCTCTAACACTGTCCATGAAGGGACACTAACACTGTCCATGAAGGGACCTCTAACACTGTCCATGGAGGGACACTAACACTGTCCATGAAGGGACCTCTAACACAGTCCATGAAGGGACTTCTAACACTGTCCATGAAGGGACCTCTAACACAGTCCATGAAGGGACCTCTAACACAGTCCATGGAGGGACCTCTAACACAGTCCACGGAGGGACCTCTAACACTGTCCATGAAGGGACCTCTAACACACTCCATGAAGGGACCTCTAACACAGTCCATGAAGGGACACTAACACTGTCCATGAGGGGACCTCTAACACTGTCCATGAAGGGACCTCTAACACAGTCCATGAAGGGACCTCTAACACTGTCCATGGAGGGACCTCTAACACAGTCCATGGAGAGACCTCTAACACTGTCCATGGAGGGACCCTAACACTGTCCATGAGGGGACCTCTAACACAGTCCATGGAGGGACCTCTAACACAGCCCATGAAGGGGCCTCTAACACAGTCCATGGAGGGACCCTTAACACTGTCCATGAAGGGACACTAACATTGTCCATGAGGGGACCTCTAACACAGTCCATGGAGGGTACCTCTAACACTGTCCATGAAGGGACCTCTAACACTGTCCATGGAGGGACCTCTAACACAGCAGATGGAGGGACCTCTAACACAGTCCTTGGAAAGACCTCTAACACTGTCCATGGAGGGACCCTTAACACTGTCCATGGAGGGACCCTTAACACTGTCCATGGAGGGACCCTTACCACTGTCCATGGAGGGACCCTAACACTGTCCAGGAGGGGACTTCTTACACATTCCATGGAGGGACCTCTAACACTGTCCATGGAGGGACCTCTAACACTGTCCATGGAGGGACCCTTAACACTGTCCATGGAGGGACCCTAACACTGTCCATGAGGGGACCTCTAACACTGTCCATGGAGGGACACTAACACTGTCCATGAAGGGACCTCTAACACTGTCCATGGAGGGAAACTAACACTGTCCATGATGGGACCTCTAACACTGTCCATGATGGGACCTCTAACACAGTCCAAGGAGGGACCTCTAACACAGTCCATGGAGGGACACTAACACTGTCCATGGAGGGACCTCTATGTTACGGCCCTCTCGGGTCACAACTGGGTTCTTTCTCTGATGTTATTAGAGTTTGGGTATCCGGTCCCAAGCTAGTAGTGGCTTTCAAGGGGTGTGCTCCGTAACGCAAGTAAATTAAAGGGGAAGGGAGACAAAGGCAAAAACTTAATAATATAATTATCACCGTCACCATAAATAATATGTAAATGATCACGCGGGGGGGGGGGGGGTATAAACACTAGAATATACAATGTGGTCTTCCTCTGAAGACGCGGAGTGTTCCACGGTGCTCAACGATGCTTAGCCCTCGGTCCTCTTGTGGCCTCACGATGAATCCTTCGATTCTCTCGAGTCTACCCTGGCAACAGGCCAGCCAAATCACAGTTCCACTGGGGGCACCGTCGTGGAGGCCGTCAACCACAAATCCAGCCTGTAGCTGGCAGGTTCCAATCAGAAACGCTGCGTAGGCCACTCCACGACCGATACTAGGGTTGCGAGCCCTAGTCAGGAGCCTCGTGTGATCCCACAGATCACTCTCCTCACCACAACACCCCAGTGGTTAAGCTTCTCCACCAGTCAGTCCCGGGTACGACAATTCCTCAGCTGCCACGTCACAGGCAGGCTAACACCACAGTGTTCATCCGGGGGGTGACTCACAGCTGCTACAGCAAACACGTGGAGAGTCTTCGGCTGCCTTGGGTAGACTGATCCAACGTTCATTACAGCAGTCCCAGGTCGACTCTGTAATCAGACACGTCATCAGTACCGGTTACACTCTAGGGCATCTCACTTACCGGCTTAGACACAAACGCCCACCTATCCACTCCATAGATGGTGTTGCTGTCTAAGCGTCACCTCACCAGAGGTCAGCAGCGGCTGTGTTATGAGTAGATCAGGACGGGAAACTAGCCCTTGTGGCTGGTATTTCTCGTCCTCACTAGATGGCGTCGTCCATTTGGAGGGGGTTTCGGGAGCTGACCCACAGATGGCGTGGTCGTCACTGCTCCGGGCTCGGACGCTGGACTCGGGTCCGTAACACTCTAACAAAGTCCATTAAGGGACCTCTAACACTGTCCATGAGGAGACCTGTCACACTGTCCATGAGAGGACATCTAACACTGTCCACGAAGGGACCTCTAACACTGTCCATGAGAGGACCTCTATCACTGTCCATGAGGGGACCTCTAACACTGTCCATGGAGAGACCTCTAACACTGTCCATGAGGGGACCTCTATCACTGTCCATGGAGGGACCTCTAACACTGTCCATGGAGGGACACTAACACTGTCCATGAGGGGACATCTAACACTGTCCATTATTGGAGGGACCTCTAACACTGCCCATGGAGGGACACTAACACTGTCCATGAAGGGACCTCTAACACTGTCCATGGAGGGACACTAACACTGTCCATGAGGGGACCTCTAACACTGTCCATTAATGGAGGGACCTCTAACACTGTCCATTGAGGGACCTCTAACACTGTCATTGCGGGAGCTCTAACACAGTCCATGGAGGGACCTCTAACACTGTCCATGGAGGGACCTTTAACACTGTCCATGGAGGGACGTCTAACACTGTCCATGAGGGGACGTCTAACACTGTCCATTAATTAAGGGACCTCTAACACTGTCCATGACGGGACCTCTAACACAGTCCAAGGAGGGACCTCTAACACAGTCCATGGAGTGACCTCTAACACTGTCCATGGAGGGACCTCTAACACTGTCCATGAGGGGACCTCTAACACTGTCCATGGAGGGACTTCTAACACTGTCCATGGAGGGACACTAACACTGTCCATGAGGGGACCTCTAACACGTCCATGGAGGGATCTCTAACACAGTCCATGGAGGGACCTCTAACACTGTCCATGGAGGGACCTCTAACACTGTCCATGAGGGGACCTCTAACACTGTCCAATAATGGACGGACCTCTAACACTGCCCATGGAGGGACCTCTAATACTGTCCATGGAGGGACACTAACACTGTCCATGATGGGACCTCTAACACAGTCCAAGAAGGGACCTCTAATACAGTCCATGGAGTGACCTCTAACACTGTCCATGGAGGGACCTCTAACACTGTCCATGAGGGGACCTCTAACATAGTCCATTGAGGGACCTCTAACATTGTCCATGGAGGGACCTCTAACACTGTCCATGGAGGGACGCTAACACTGTCCATGAGGGGACATCTAACTCTGTCCATTAAGGGACCTCTAACACTGTCCATGAGGAGACCTGTCACACTGTCCATGAGAGGACCTCTAACACTGTCCACGAGGGGACCTCTAACACTGTCCATGAGAGGACCTCTATCACTGTCCTAGAGGGGACCTCTAACACTGTCCATGGAGGGACCTCTAACACTGTCCATGGAGGGACCTCTAACACTGTCCATGAGGGGACCTCTAACACTGTCCATGGAGGGACTTCTAACACTGTCCATGGAGGGACACTAACACTGTCCATGAGGGGACCTCTAACACGTCCATGGAGGGATCTCTAACACTGCCCATGGAGGGACACTAACACTGTCCATGAAGGGACCTCTAACACTGTCCATGGAGGGACACTAACACTGTCCATGAGGGGACCTCTAACACTGTCCATTAATGGAGGGACCTCTAACACTGTCCATTGAGGGACCTCTAACACTGTCATTGCGGGAGCTCTAACACAGTCCATGGAGGGACCTCTAACACTGTCCATGGACGGACCTTTAACACTGTCCATGGAGGGACGTCTAACACTGTCCATGAGGGGACGTCTAACACTGTCCATTAATTAAGGGACCTCTAACACTGTCCATGACGGGACCTCTAACACAGTCCAAGGAGGGACCTCTAACACAGTCCATGGAGTGACCTCTAACACTGTCCATGGAGGGACCTCTAACACTGTCCATGAGGGGACCTCTAACACTGTCCATGGAGGGACTTCTAACACTGTCCATGGAGGGACACTAACACTGTCCATGAGGGGACCTCTAACACGTCCATGGAGGGATCTCTAACACAGTCCATGGAGGGACCTCTAACACTGTCCATGGAGGGACCTCTAACACTGTCCATGAGGGGACCTCTAACACTGTCCAATAATGGACGGACCTCTAACACTGCCCATGGAGGGACCTCTAATACTGTCCATGGAGGGACACCAACACTGTCCATGATGGGACCTCTAACACAGTCCAAGAAGGGACCTCTAATACAGTCCATGGAGTGACCTCTAACACTGTCCATGGAGGGACCTCTAACACTGTCCATGAGGGGACCTCTAACACAGTCCATTGAGGGACCTCTAACATTGTCCATGGAGGGACCTCTAACACTGTCCATGGAGGGACATCTAACACTGTCCATGGAGGGACGCTAACACTGTCCATGAGGGGACATCTAACTCTGTCCATTAAGGGACCTCTAACACTGTCCATGAGGAGACCTGTCACACTGTCCATGAGAGGACCTCTAACACTGTCCACGAGGGGACCTCTAACACTGTCCATGAGAGGACCTCTATCACTGTCCTAGAGGGGACCTCTAACACTGTCCATGGAGGGACCTCTAACACTGTCCATGAAGGGACCTCTAACACTGTCCATGAGGGGACCTCTAACACTGTCCATGGAGGGACTTCTAACACTGTCCATGGAGGGACACTAACACTGTCCATGAGGGGACCTCTAACACGTCCATGGAGGGATCTCTAACACAGTCCATGGAGGGACCTCTAACACTGTCCATGGAGGGACCTCTAACACTGTCCATGAGGGGACCTCTAACACTGTCCAATAATGGACGGACCTCTAACACTGCCCATGTAGGGACCTCTAATACTGTCCATGGAGGGACACTAACACTGTCCATGATGGGACCTCTAACACAGTCCAAGAAGGGACCTCTAATACAGTCCATGGAGTGACCTCTAACACTGTCCATGGAGGGGCCTCTAACACTGTCCATGAGGGGACCTCTAACACAGTCCATTGAGGGACCTCTAACATTGTCCATGGAGGGACCTCTAACACTGTCCATGGAGGGACATCTAACACTGTCCATGGAGGGACGCTAACACTGTCCATGAGGGGACATCTAACTCTGTCCATTAAGGGACCTCTAACACTGTCCATGAGGAGACCTGTCACACTGTCCATGAGAGGACCTCTAACACTGTCCACGAGGGGACCTCTAACACTGTCCATGAGAGGATCTCTATCACTGTCCTAGAGGGGACCTCTAACACTGTCCATGGAGGGACCTCTAACACTGTCCATGGAGGGACGCTAACACTGTCCATGAGGGGACATCTAACTCTGTCCATTAAGGGACCTGTAACACTGTCCATGAGGAGACCTGTCACACTGTCCATGAGAGGACCTCTAACACTGTCCACGAGGGGACCTCTAACACTGTCCATGAGGGGACCTCTAGCACTGTCCAAGGAGGGACCTCCAACACTGTCCATGAGAGGACCTCTAACACTGTCCACGAGGGGACCTCTAACACTGTCCATGAGGGGACCTCTAACACTGTCCATGGAGGGACCTCCAACACTGTCCATGAGGGGACCTCTAGCACTGTCCATGGAGGGACCTCTAACACTGTCCATGGAGGGACACTAACACTGTCCATGAGGGGACCTCTAACACTGTCCATTAATGGAGGGACCTCTAACACTGCCCATGGAGGGACACTAACACTGTTCATGAAGGGTCCTCTAACACTGTCCATGGAGGAACACTAACACTGTCCATGGAGGAACACTAACACTGTCCATGAGGGGACCTCTAACACAGTCCATAGAGGGACCTCTAACATTGTCCATGAAGGGACCTCTAACACTGTCCATGGAGGGACCTCTAACACTGTCCATGAGGGGACGTCTAGCACTGTCCATTAATTAAGGGACCTCTAACACTGTCCATGGAGGGACACTAACACTGTCCATGAGGGGACCTCTAACACTGTCCATTAAGGGACCTCTAACACTGTCCATGAGAGGACCTCTAACACTGTCCACGAGGGGACCTCTAACACCGTCCATGAGAGGACCTCTAACACTGTCCATGAGGGGACCTCTAACACTGTCCATGGAGGGACACTAACACTGTCCATGAGGGGACCTCTAACACTGTCCATGAGAGGACCTCTAACACTGTCCACGAGGGGACCTCTAACACCGTCCATGAGAGGACCTCTAACACTGTCCACGAGGGGACCTCTAACACCGTCCATGAGAGGACCTCTAACACTGTCCATGGAGGGACGCTAACACTGTCCATGAGGGGACATCTAACTCTGTCCATTAAGGGACCTCTAACACTGTCCATGAGGAGACCTGTCACACTGTCCATGAGAGGACCTCTAACACTGTCCACGAGGGGACCTCTAACACTGTCCATGAGGGGACCTCTAGCACTGTCCAAGGAGGGACCTCCAACACTGTCCATGAGAGGACCTCTAACACTGTCCACGAGGGGACCTCTAACACTGTTCAAGAGGGGACCTCTAACACTGTCCATGGAGGGACCTCCAACACTGTCCATGAGGGGACCTCTAGCACTGTCCATGGAGGGACCTCTAACACTGTCCATGGAGGGACACTAACACTGTCCATGAGGGGACCTCTAACACTGTCCATTAATGGAGGGACCTCTAACACTGCCCATGGAGGGACACTAACACTGTCCATGAAGGGACCTCTAACACTGTCCATGGAGGAACACTAACACTGTCCATGGAGGAACACTAACACTGTCCATGAGGGGACCTCTAACACAATCCATAGAGGGACCTCTAACATTGTCCATGAAGGGACCTCTAACACTGTCCATGGAGGGACCTCTAACACTGTCCATGAGGGGACGTCTAACACTGTCCATTAATTAAGGGACCTCTAACACTGTCCATGGAGGGACACTAACACTGTCCATGAGGGGACCTCTAACACTGTCCATTAAGGGACCTCTAACACTGTCCATGAGAGGACCTCTAACACTGTCCACGAGGGGACCTCTAACACCGTCCATGAGATGACCTCGAACACTGTCCATGAGGGGACCTCTAACACTGTCCATGGAGGGACACTAACACTGTCCATCAGGGGACCTCTAACACTGTCCATGAGAGGACCTCTAACACTGTTCACGAGGGGACCTCTAACACCGTCCATGAGAGGACCTCTAACACTGTCCACGAGGGGACCTCTAACACCGTCCATGAGAGGACCTCTAACACTGTCCATGGAGGGACGCTAACACTGTCCATGAGGGGACATCTAACTCTGTCCATTAAGGGACCTCTAACACTGTCCATGAGGAGACCTGTCACACTGTCCATGAGAGGACCTCTAACACTGTCCACGAGGGGACCTCTAACACTGTCCATGAGGGGACCTCTAGCACTGTCCAAGGAGGGACCTCCAACACTGTCCATGAGAGGACCTCTAACACTGTCCACGAGGGGACCTCTAACACTGTTCAAGAGGGGACCTCTAACACTGTCCATGGAGGGACCTCCAACACTGTCCATGAGGGGACCTCTAGCACTGTCCATGGAGGGACCTCTAACACTGTCCATGGAGGGACACTAACACTGTCCATGAGGGGACCTCTAACACTGTCCATTAATGGAGGGACCTCTAACACTGCCCATGGAGGGACACTAACACTGTCCATGAAGGGACCTCTAACACTGTCCATGGAGGAACACTAACACTGTCCATGGAGGAACACTAACACTGTCCATGAGGGGACCTCTAACACAATCCATAGAGGGACCTCTAACATTGTCCATGAAGGGACCTCTAACACTGTCCATGGAGGGACCTCTAACACTGTCCATGAGGGGACGTCTAACACTGTCCATTAATTAAGGGACCTCTAACACTGTCCATGGAGGGACACTAACACTGTCCATGAGGGGACCTCTAACACTGTCCATTAAGGGACCTCTAACACTGTCCATGAGAGGACCTCTAACACTGTCCACGAGGGGACCTCTAACACCGTCCATGAGAGGACCTCTAACACTGTCCATGAGGGGACCTCTAACACTGTCCATGGAGGGACACTAACACTGTCCATGAGGGGACCTCTAACAATGTCCATGAGAGGACCTCTAACACTGTCCACGAGGGGACCTCTAACACCGTCCATGAGAGGACCTCTAACACTGTCCACGAGGGGACCTCTAACACCTTCCATGAGAGGACCTCTAACACTGTCCATGGAGGGACGCTAACACTGTCCATGAGGGGACATCTAACTCTGTCCATTAAGGGACCTCTAACACTGTCCATGAGGAGACCTGTCACACTGTCCATGAGAGGACCTCTAACACTGTCCACGAGGGGACCTCTAACACTGTCCATGAGGGGACCTCTAGCACTGTCCAAGAAGGGACCTCCAACACTGTCCATGAGAGGACCTCTAACACTGTCCACGAGGGGACCTCTAACACTGTCCATGAGGGGACCTCTAACACTGTCCATGGAGGGACCTCCAACACTGTCCATGAGGGGACCTCTAACACAGTCCATAAAGGGACCTTTAACATTGTCCATGAAGGGACCTCTAACACTGTCCATGGAGGGACCTCTAACACTGTCCATGAGGGGACGTCTAGCACTGTCCATGGAGGGACCTCTAACACTGTCCATGAGGGGACGTCTAGCACTGTCCATTTATTAAGGGACCTCTAACACTGTCCATGGAGGGACACTAACACTGTCCATGAGGGGACCTCTAACACTGTCCATTAAGGGACCTCTAACACTGTCCATGAGAGGACCTCTAACACTGTCCACGAGGGGACCTCTAACACTGTCCATGAGGGGACCTCTAACACTGTCCATGGAGGGACCTCCAACACTGTCCATGAGGGGACCTCTAGCACTGTCCATGGAGGGACCTCTAACACTGTCCATGGAGGGACACTAACACTGTCCATGAGGGGACCTCTAACACTGTCCATTAATGGAGGGACCTCTAACACTGCCCATGGAGGGACACTAACACTGTCCATGAAGGGACCTCTAACACTGTCCATGGAGGAACACTAACACTGTCCATGGAGGAACACTAACACTGTCCATGAGGGGACCTCTAACACAGTCCATAGAGGGACCTCTAACATTGTCCATGAAGGGACCTCTAACACTGTCCATGGAGGGACCTCTAACACTGTCCATGAGGGGACGTCTAGCACTGTCCATGGAGGGACCTCTAACACTGTCCATGAGGGGACGTCTAGCACTGTCCATTAATTAAGGGACCTCTAACACTGTCCATGGAGGGACACTAACACTGTCCATGAGGGGACCTCTAACACTGTCCATTAAGGGACCTCTAACACTGTCCATGAGAGGACCTCTAACACTGTCCACGAGGGGACCTCTAACACTGTCCATGAGGGGACCTCTAACACTGTCCATGGAGGGACCTCCAACACTGTCCATGAGGGGACCTCTAGCACTGTCCATGGAGGGACCTCTAACACTGTCCATGGAGGGACACTAACACTGTCCATGAGGGGACCTCTAACACTGTCCATTAATGGAGGGACCTCTAACACTGCCCATGGAGGGACACTAACATTGTCCATGAAGGGACCTCTAACACTGTCCATGGAGGAACACTAACACTGTCCATGGAGGAACACTAACACTGTCCATGAGGGGACCTCTAACACAATCCATAGAGGGACCTCTAACATTGTCCATGAAGGGATCTCTAACACTGTCCATGGAGGGACCTCTAACACTGTCCATTAAGGGACCTCTAACACTGTCCATGAGAGGACCTCTAACACTGTCCACGAGGGGACCTCTAACACCGTCCATGAGAGGACCTCTAACACTGTCCATGAGGGGACCTCTAACACTGTCCATGGAGGGACACTAACACTGTCCATGAGGGGAACTCTAACACTGTCCATGAGAGGACCTCTAACACTGTCCACGAGGGGACCTCTAACACCGTCCATGAGAGGACCTCTAACACTGTTCACGAGGGGACCTCTAACACCGTCCATGAGAGGACCTCTAACACTGTCCATGGAGGGACTTCTAACACTGTCCATGGAGGGACACTAACACTGTCCATGAGGGGACCTCTAACACGTCCATGGAGGGATCTCTAACACAGTCCATGGAGGGACCTCTAACACTGTCCATGGAGGGACCTCTAACACTGTCCATGAGGGGACCTCTAACACTGTCCAATAATGGACGGACCTCTAACACTGCCCATGGAGGGACCTCTAACACTGTCCATGGAGGGACACTAACACTGTCCATGATGGGACCTCTAACACAGTCCAAGAAGGGACCTCTAACACAGTCCATGGAGTGACCTCTAACACTGTCCATGGAGGGACCTCTAACACTGTCCATGAGGGGACCTCTAACACAGTCCATTGAGGGACCTCTAACATTGTCCATGGAGGGACCTCTAACACTGTCCATGGAGGGACATTTAACACTGTCCATGGAGGGACGCTAACACTGTCCATGAGGGGACATCTAACTCTGTCCATTAAGGGACCTCTAACACTGTCCATGAGGAGACCTGTCACACTGTCCATGAGAGGACCTCTAACACTGTCCACGAGGGGACCTCTAACACTGTCCATGAGAGGACCTCTGTCACTGTCCATGAGGGGACCTCTAACACTGTCCATGGAGGGACCTCTAACACTGTCCATGGAAGGACGCTAACACTGTCCATGAGGGGACATCTAACTCTGTCCATTAAGGGACATCTAACACTGTCCATGAGATGACCTGTCACACTGTCCATGAGAGGACCTCTAACACTGTCCACGAGGGGACCTCTAACACTGTCCATGAGGGGACCTCTAGCACTGTCCAAGGAGGGACCTCCAACACTGTCCATGAGAGGACCTCTAACACTGTCCACGAGGGGACCTCTAACACTGTCCATGAGGGGACCTCTAACACTGTCCATGGAGGGACCTCCAACACTGTCCATGAGGGGACCTCTAGCACTGTCCATGGAGGGACCTCTAACACTGTCCATGGAGGGACACTAACACTGTCCATGAGGGGACCTCTAACACTGTCCATTAATGGAGGGACCTCTAACACTGCCCATGGAGGGACACTAACACTGTCCATGAAGGGACCTCTAACACTCTCCATGGAGGAACACTAACACTGTCCATGGAGGAACACTAACACTGTCCATGAGGGGACCTCTAACACAGTCCATAGAGGGACCTCTAACATTGTCCATGAAGGGACCTCTAACACTGTCCATGGAGGGACCTCTAACACTGTCCATGAGGGGACGTCTAACACTGTCCATTAATTAAGGGACCTCTAACACTGTCCATGGAGGGACATTAACAATGTCCATGAGGGGACCTCTAACACTGTCCATTAAGGGACCTCTAACACTGTCCATGAGAGGACCTCTAACACTGTCCACGAGGGGACCTCTAACACCGTCCATGAGAGGACCTCTAACACTGTCCATGAGGGGACCTCTAACACTGTCCATGGAGGGACACTAACACTGTCCATGAGGGGACCTCTAACACTGTCCATGAGAGGACCTCTAACACTGTCCACGAGGGGACCTCTAACACCGTCCATGAGAGGACTTTTAACACTGTCCACGAGGGGACCTCTAACACCGTCCATGAGAGGACCTCTAACACTGTCCATGAGGGGACCTCTAACACTGTCCATTAAGGTGTAATAACCCTCAATGTCCCTTTTGTTATCACCCTGAACCTTTTAATTGTAACCCTTCTCTGTACTCTGTGAACGGCTCTCTCTTCGCTCAATACCCCAGCTTAACACTGTAACAGTCCAGTATGACCCCTCACTGGATGGTCACGAATATAAACTGAATATTAAATGAGGAGGACATAACAAGGATAGGGGTTATTAATTTATTACTAATTATAAAATAAAAAAAACATTAAACACTGCCACCACCTTCCAAACATAAATGAATGTGTCTAAAATTATTGGGAGCCTAGGAAGGAAGGGACTCAATAATCAGCGAACTCAAAGGGTAGTATGAATTTCAGTATTAAATTTTTGGGAAAATTAGTTCGTTTAATTTACGTTACGTATTTAAAATCCAAGGGCAACTTTAGTATCTATTAACTGTAGGAGAACATGGGGGGTTTCCAATTCAACACATAAAAACGACAAGTAGCAAAAATATATCAGAGGGGAGTTAAGTGAATACCACTGGACAAGTTATACAGTTTATTTTATGAACCATGTAAATTAAGACAATTTGAACATATTCCCTATTCTATTCCCCTAGAGGCACAATGGATATTTACTATGGACATGATCTCAAGTGCGCTATACCTTCAATACTGCAGCTTGCCAAAGGATGTTGATTGGCTGCCCACAGGTCAGTTGACCTATATGTACCTCAGCCGAGGTCTCCAGACACACTAAACTTTTCTTTATTGAAAACGCTCACCAGTGGAACAGGCTCCACCCCCTAGTTCCTAGGCCCACGTTAACTCCGCCTATCCCAAGCCTATGGCCAATGGATTTTACCATGACTAGGTGCTCTAGAAACCGGGCCAATGGCATGGGCAGGCACTACCCTGTGAGGCTCCGCCTCCACAGGCCTACATGTCTTTAACCAATCCGGAACAGGCTTGACCATGAAGGTCAATTCCTCTTGACAGAAAACTCCAAAAACTGGGAAGACACCAACGACTTTCCTGGCTGGGCACCCACGTGTAACTTGAGATCACAAGTTTATTAGCCCTGGGGGTAATATACCCAAATTCGTCACTGGCCCGAAGGACAGGAGAGAGAGGTGAGCAAGTGGCTTCAAGCTGTTTATGACCCCCGTGACAAAAGACAGAAATGACCCAAGGGAGAGTAGGCAAGCGAGAGAAAGGAAGGGGAAGAGGAAGGAGAAGAGAAAGGGGGATGGGGGAAGCGGCTACGGTGTGCATATACCATTACAAAGGGACCTCTAACACTGTCCATGAGGGGACCTCTAACACGGTCCATGGAGGCACCTCTAACACTGTCCATGAGGGGACCTCTAAAACGGTCCATGGAAGGACCTCTAACACTGTCCATGAGGGGACCTCTAACACTGTCCATGGAGGGACCTCTAACACTGTCCCTGGAGGGATCTCTAACACTGTCCATGGAAGGACACTAACACTGTACATGAGGGGACCTCTAACACAGTCCATGGAGGGCCCTCTAACACTGTCTATGGAGGGACCTTTAACACTGTCTATGGAGGGACACTAACACTGTCCATGAGGGGACCTCTAACACTGTCCATGGCGGGACCTCTAACACTGTCCATGGAGGGACCCTTAACACTGTCCATGGAGGGACGTCTAACACTATCCATGAGGGAACCTCTAACACTGTCCATTAATTAAGGGACCTCTAACACACTGCCTATGGAGGGACACTAACACTGTCCATGAAGGGACCTCTAACTCTGTCCATGGAGGGACAATAACACTGTCCGTGGAGGGACCTCTAACAAAGTCCAAGGAGGGACATCTAACACTGTCCATTAGGGGACCTCTAACACAGTCCATGGAGGGACCTCTACCACTGTCCATGATGGGACCTCTAACACTGTCCATGGAGGGACACTAACACTGTCCATGAGGGGACCTCTAACACAGTCCATGGAGGGACCTCTAACACTGTCCATGGAGGGACCTCTAAAAACAGTCCATGAGGGGACCTCTAACACTGTCCATGGAGGGACCTCTAACAGTCCATTTAGGGACCTCTAACACTGTCCATGGAAGAACCTCTAACACTGTCCATGGAGGGACCTCTAACACTGTCCATGGAGGGACCTCTAACACTGTCCATGAGGGGACCTCTAACACTGTCCATGGAGGGACCTCTAAAAACAGTCCATGAGGGGACCTCTAACACTGTCCATGGAGGGACCTCTAACACTGTCCATGGAGGGACCTCTAACACTGTCCATGGAGGGACCTCTGACACTGTCCATGAGGGGACCTCTAACACTGTCCATGAGAAGACCTCTAACACTGTCCATGGAGGAACCTCTAACACTGTCCATGAGGGGACCTCTAACACTGTCCATGAGAAGACCTCTAACACTGTCCATGGAGGGACCTCTAACACTGTCCATGAAGGGACACTAACACTGTCCATGAAGGGACCTCTAACACTGTCCATGGAGGGACACTAACACTGTCCATGGAGGGACCTCTAACACTGTCCATGGAGGGACACTAACACTGTCCATGAAAGGACTTCTAACACTGTCAATGGGGGGACCTCTAACACTGTCCATAAAGGGACCTCTAACACAGTCCATGAAGGGACCTCTAACACTGTCCATGGAGGACCCTAACACTGTCCATGAAGGGACCTCTAACACTGTCCATGGAAGGAACTTTAACACAGCCCATGGAGGGACCTCCAACACTGTCCATGGAGGGACCTCTAACACAGCCCATGGAGGGACCTCTAACACAGTCCATGGAGGGCATTCTAACACTGTCCATGAAGGGACCTCTAACACAGCCCATGAAGGGACCTCTAACACAGTCCATGGAGGGACCCTTAACACTGTCCATGGAGGGACACTGACATTGTCCATGAGGGGACCTCTAACACAGTCCATGGAGGGTACCTCTAACATTGTCCATGGAGGGACCTCTAACACTGTCCATGAAGGGACCTCTAACACTGTCCATGGAGGGTACCTCTAACACTGTCCATGATGGGACCTCTAACACTGTCCATGGAGGGACCATTAACACTAACCATAGAGGGACCCTAACACTGTTCATGGAGGGTACCTCTAACACATTCCATGGAGGGACCTCTAACACTGTCCATGGAGGGACCTCTAACACTGTCCATGGAGGGAACTCTAACACTGTCCGTGAGGGGACCTCTAACACTGTCCATGGAGGGACACTAACACTGTCCATGAAGGGACCTCTAACACTGTCCATGGAGGGAAACTAACACTGTCCATGATGGGACCTCTAACACAGTACATGGAAAGACCTCTAACATTGTCCATGGAGGGACTTTTAACACTGTCCATGGAGGAACCCTAACACTGTCCATGAGGGGACCTCTAACACAGTCCATGGAGGGTACCTCTAACACATTGAATGGAGGGACCTCTAACACTGTCCATGGAGGGACCTCTAACACTGTCCGTGAGGGGACCTCTAACACTGTCCATGGAGGGACACTAACACTGTCCATGGAGGGACACTAACACTGTCCATGAAGGGACCTCTAACACTGTCCATGGAGGGACACTAACACTGTCCATGAGGGGACCTCTAACACTGTCCATGGAGGGACCTCTAACACTGTCCATGAGGGGACCTCTAACACTGTCCATGGAGGGACCTCTAACACTGTCCATGAGGGGACCTCTAACACTGTCCAAGGAGGGACCTCTAACACTGTCCATGGAGGGACACTAACACTGTCCATGAAGGGACCTCTAACACTGTTCATGAAGGGACCTCTAACACTGTTCATGGAGGGACCTCTAACACTGTCCA
Organism: Procambarus clarkii; assembly: GCF_040958095.1. NCBI lineage: Eukaryota > Metazoa > Arthropoda > Malacostraca > Decapoda > Cambaridae > Procambarus > Procambarus clarkii. The sequence goes on along the minus strand of NC_091169.1, from coordinate 12,137,339 downwards.
TGATGGGACCTCTAACACTGTCCATGGAGGGACCTCTAACACTGTCCATGAGGGGACCTCTAACACTGTCCATGATGGGACCTCTAACACTGTCCATGGATGGACACTAACACTGTCATTGAAAGGACCTCAAACACTGTCCATGGAGGGACACTAACACTGTCCATGAGGGTACCTCTAACACTGTCCATTGAGGGACCTCTAAAAACAGTCCATGGAGGGACCTCTAACACTGTCCATGAGGGGACCTCTAACACTGTCCATGGAGGGACCTCTAACACTGTCCATGAGGGGACCTCTAACACTGTCCATGGAGGGACCTCTAACACTGTCCATGGAGGGACACTAACACTGTCCATGGAGGGACCTCTAACACTGTCCATGGAGGGACACTAACACTGTCCATGAGGGGACCTCTAACACTGTCCATGGCGGGACCTCTAAAAACAGTCCATGGAGGGACCTCAAACACTGTCCATGGAGGGACCTTTAACACTGTCCATGAGAAGACCTCTAACACTGTTCATGGAGGGACCTCTAACACTGTCCATGAGAAGACCTCTAACACTGTCCATGGAGGGACCTCTAACACTGTCCATGGAGGGACCTCTAACACTGTCCATGAAGGGACCTCTAACACTGTCCATGGAGGGACATTAACACTGTCCATGAGGGGACCTCTAACACTGTCCATGGAGGGCCCTCTAAAAACAGTCCATGGAGGGACCTCTAACACTGTCCATGGAGGGACCTTTAACACTGTCCATGAGAAGACCTCTAACACTGTTCAAGGAGGGACCTCTAACACTGTCCATAAGAAGACCTCTAACACTGTCCATGGAGGGACCTCTAACACTGTCCATGGAGGGACTTTAACACTGTCCATGAGGCGACCTCTAACATTGTCCATTAAGGGACCTCTAACACTGTCCATGGAGGGACACTAACACTGTCCATGGAGGGACCTCTAACACTGTCCATGGAGGGACACTAACACTCTCCATGAAAGGACCTCTAACACAGTCCATGAAGGGACCTCTAACACTGTCCATGAAGGGACACTAACACTGTCCATGAAGGGACCTCTAACACTGTCCATGGAAGGACACTAACACACTAACACTGTCCATGGAGGGACCTCTAACACTGTCCATGGAGGGACACTAACACTGTCCATGAAGGGACCTCTAACACAGTCCATGAAGGGACTTCTAACACTGTCCATGAAGGGACCTCTAACACAGTCCATGAAGGGGCCTCTAACACAGTCCATGGAGGGACCTCTAACACAGTCCATGGAGGGACCTCTAACACTGTCCATGAAGGGACCTCTAACACAGTCCATGAAGGGACCTCTAACACAGTCCATGAAGGGACACTAACACTGTCCATGAGGGGACCTCTAACACTGTCCATGAAGGGACCTCTAACACGGTCCATGAAGGGACCTCTAACACTGTCCATGGAGGGACCTCTAACACAGTCCATGGAGAGACCTCTAACACTGTCCATGGAGGGACCCTAACACTGTCTATGAGGGGACCTCTAACACAGTCCATGGAGGGACCTCTAACAATGTCCATGGAGGGAACTCTAACACAGCCCATGGAGGGCCTTCTAACACTGTCCATGGAGGGACCTCTAACACAGCCCATGAAGGGACCTCTAACACAGTCCATGGAGGGACCCTTAACACTGTCCATGGAGGGACACTAACATTGTCCATGAGGGGACCTCTAACACAGTCCATGGAGGGTACCTCTAACACTGTCCATGAAGGGACCTCTAACACTGTCCATGGAGGGACCTCTAACACAGCAGATGGAGGGACCTCTAACACAGTCCATGGAAAGACCTCTAACACTGTCCATGGAGGGACCCTTAACACTGTCCATGGAGGGACCCTTAACACTGTCCATGGAGGGACCCTTAACACTGTCCATGGAGGGACCCTAACACTGTCCATGAGGCGACCTCTTACACATTCCATGGAGGGACCTCTAACACTGTCCATGGAGGGACCTCTAACACTGTCCATAGAGGGACCCTTAACACTCTCCATGGAGGGACCCTAACACTGTCCATGAGGGGACCTCTAACACTGTCCATGAGGGGACCTCTAACACTGTCCATGGATGGACACTAACACTGTCAATGAAAGGACCTCAAACACTGTCCATGGAGGGACACTAACACTGTCCATGAGGGTACCTCTAACACTGTCCATGGAGGGTCCTCTAAAAGCAGTCCATGGAGGGACCTCTAACACTGTCCATGAGGGGACCTCTAACACTGTCCATGGAGGGACCTCTAACACTGTCCATGAGGGGACCTCTAACACTGTCCATGGAGGGACCTCTAACACTGTCCATGGAGAGACACTAACACTGTCCATGGAGGGACCTCTAACACTGTCCATGGAGGGACACTAACACTGTCCATGAGGGGACCTCTAACACTGTCCATGGCGGGACCTCTAAAAACAATCCATGGAGGGACCTCAAACACTGTCCATGGAGGGACCTTTAACACTGTCCATGAGAAGACCTCTAACACTGTTCATGGAGGGACCTCTAACACTGTCCATGAGAAGACCTCTAGCACTGTCCATGGAGGGACCTCTAACACTGTCCATGGAGGAACCTCTAACACTGTCCATGGAGGGACCTCTAACACTGTCCATGGAGGGACACTAACACTGTCCATGAGGGGACCTCTAACACTGTCCATGGAGGGCCCTCTAAAAACAGTCCATGGAGGGACCTTTAACACTGTCCATGAGAAGACCTCTAACACTGTTCATGGAGGGACCTCTAACACTGTCCATAAGAAGACCTCTAACACTGTCCATGGAGGGACCTCTAACACTGTCCATGGAGGGACCTCTAACACTGTCCATGGAGGGACTTTAACACTGTCCATGAGGCGACCTCTAACATTGTCCATTAAGGGACCTCTAACACTGTCCATGGAGGGACACTAACACTGTCCATGGAGGGACCTCTAACACTGTCCATGGAGGGACACTAACACTGTCCATGAAAGGACCTCTAACACAGTCCATGAAGGGACCTCTAACACTGTCCATGAAGGGACACTAACACTGTCCATGAAGGGACCTCTAACACTGTCCATGGAAGGACACTAACACTGTCCATGGAGGGACCTCTAACACTGTCCATGGAGGGACACTAACACTGTCCATGAAGGGACCTCTAACACAGTCCATGAAGGGACTTCTAACACTGTCCATGAAAGGACCTCTAACACAGTCCATGAAGGGACCTCTAACACAGTCCATGGAGGGACCTCTAACACAGTCCATGGAGTGACCTCTAACACTGTCCATGGAGGGACCTCTAACACTGTCCATGAGGGGACCTCTAACACAGTCCATGGAGGGACCTCTAACATTGTCCATGAAGGGACCTCTAACACTGTCCATGGAGGGACACTAACACTGTCCATGGAGGGACACTAACACTGTCCATGGAGGGACCTCTATGTTACGGCCCTCTCGGGTCACAAGTGGGTTCTTTCTCTGATGTTATTAGAGTTTGGGTATCCGGCCCCAAGCTAGTAGTGGCTTTCAAGGGGTGTGCTCCGTAACGCAAGTAAATTAAAGGGGAAGGGAGACAAAGGCAAAAACTTAATAATATAATTATCACCGTCATCATAAATAATATGTAAATGATCACGCGGGGGGGGGGGGGGGTATAAACACTAGAATATACAATGTGGTCTTCCTCTGAAGACGCGGAGTGTTCCACGGTGCTCAACGATGCTTAGCCCTCGGTCCTCTTGTGGCCTCACGATGAATCCTTCGATTCTCTCGAGTCTACCCTGGCAACAGGCGCGCCAAATCACAGTTCCACTGGGGGCACCGTCGTGGAGGCCGTCAACCACAAATCCAGCCTGTAGCTGGCAGGTTCCAATCAGCAACGCTGCGTTGGCCACTCCACGACCGATACTAGGGTTGCGAGCCCTAGTCAGGAGCCTCGTGTGATCCCACAGATCACTCTCGTCACCACAACACTCCAGTGGTTAAGCTTCTCCACCAGTCAGTCCCGGGTACGACAATTCCTCAGCTGCCACGTCACAGGCAGCCTAACACCACAGTGTTCATCCGGGGGGTGACTCACAGCTGCTACAGCAAACACGTGGAGAGTCTTCGGCTTCCTTGGGTAGACTGATCCAACGTTCATTACAGCAGTCCCAGGTCGACTCTATAATCAGACACGTCATCAGTACCGGTTACACTCTAGGGCATCTCACTTACCGGCTTAGACACAAACGCCCACCTATCCACTCCATAGATGGTGTTGCTGTCTAAGCGTCACCTCACCAGAGGTCAGCAGCGGCTGTGTTATGAGCAGATCAGGACGGGAAACTAGCCCTTGTGGCTGGTATTTCTCGTCCTCACTAGATGGCGTCGTCCATTTGGAGGGGGTTTCGGGAGCTGACCCACAGATGGCGTGGTCGTCACTGCTCCAGGCTCGGACGCTGGACTCGGGTCCGTAACACTCTAACAAAGTCCATGAAGGGACATCTAACACTGTCCATGGAGGGATGCTAACACTGTCCATGAGGGGACCTCTAACTCTGTCCATTAAGGGACCTCTAACACTGTCCATGAGGAGACCTGTCACACTGTCCATGAGAGGACCTCTAACACTGTCCACGAGGGGACCTCTAACACTGTCCATGAGAGGACCTCTATCACTGTCCATGAGGGGACCTCAAACACTGTCCATGGAGAGACCTCTAACACTGTCCATGAGGGGACCTCTAACACTGTCCATGGAGGGACCTCTAACACTGTCCATGGAGGGACACTAACACTGTCCATGAGGGGACCTCTAACACTGTCCATTATTGGAGGGACCTCTAACACTGCCCATGGAGGGACACTAACACTGTCCATGAAGGGACCTCTAACACTGCCCATGGAGGGACACTAACACTGTCCATGAAGGGACCTCTAACACTGTCCATGGAGGGACACTAACACTGTCCATGAGGGGACCTCTAACACTGTCCATTAATGGAGGGACCTCTAACACTGTCCATGGAGGGACCTCTAACACTGTCATTGCGTGAGCTCTAACACAGTCCATGGAGGGACCTCTAACACTGTCCATGGAGGGACCTTTAACACTGTCCATGGAGGGACGTCAAACACTGTCCATGAGGGGACGTCTAACACTGTCCATTAATTAAGGGACCTCTAACACTGTCCATGACGGGACCTCTAACACAGTCCAAGGAGGGACCTCTAACACAGTCCATGGAGTGACCTCTAACACTGTCCATGGAGGGACCTCTAACACTGTCCATGAGGGGACCTCTAACACTGTCCATGGAGGGACTTCTAACACTGTCCATGGAGGGACACTAACACTGTCCATGAGGGGACCTCTAACACGTCCATGGAGGGATCTCTAACACAGTCCATGGATGGACCTCTAACACTGTCCATGGAGGGACCTCTAACACTGTCCATGAGGGGACCTCTAACACTGTCCAATAATGGACGGACCTCTAACACTGCCCATGGAGGGACCTCTAACACTGTCCATGGAGGGACACTAACACTGTCCATGATGGGACCTCTAACACAGTCCAAGAAGGGACCTCTAACACAGTCCATGGAGTGACCTCTAACACTGTCCATGGAGGGACCTCTAACACTGTCCATGAGGGGACCTTTAACACAGTCCATTGAGGGACCTCTAACATTGTCCATGGAGGGACCTCTAACACTGTCCATGGAGGGACATCTAACACTGTCCATGGAGGGACGCTAACACTGTCCATGAGGGGACATCTAACTCTGTCCATTAAGGGACCTCTAACACTGCCCATGAGGAGACCTATCACACTGTCCATGAGAGGACCTCTAACACTGTCCACGAGGGGACCTCTAACACTGTCCATGAGAGGACCTCTATCACTGTCCATGAGGGGACCTCTAACACTGTCCATGGAGGGACCTCTAACACTGTCCATGGAGGGACGCTAACACTGTCCATGAGGGGACATCTAACTCTGTCCATTAAGGGACCTCTAACACTGTCCATGAGGAGACCTGTCACACTGTCCATGAGAGGACCTATAACACTGTCCACGAGGGGACCTCTAACACTGTCCATGAGAGGACCTCTATCACTGTCCATGAGGGGACCTCAAACACTGTCCATGTAGAGACCTCTAACACTGTCCATGAGGGGACCTCTAACACTGTCCATGGAGGGACCTCTAACACTGTCCATGGAGGGACACTAACACTGTCCATGAGGGGACCTCTAACACTGTCCATTATTGGAGGGACCTCTAACACTGCCCATGGAGGGACACAAACACTGTCCATGAAGGGACCTCTAACACTGTCCATGGAGGGACACTAACACTGTCCATGAGGGGACCTCTAACACTGTCCATTAATGGAGGGACCTCTAACACTGTCCATGGAGGGACCTCTAACACTGTCATTGCGTGAGCTCTAACTCAGTTCATGGAGGGACCTCTAACACTGTCCATGGAGGGACCTTTAACACTGTCCATGGAGGGACGTCAAACACTGTCCATGAGGGGACGTCTAACACTGTCCATTAATTAAGGGACCTCTAACACTGTCCATGACGGGACCTCTAACACAGTCCAAGGAGGGACCTCTAACACAGTCCATGGAGTGACCTCTAACACTGTCCATGGAGGGACCTCTAACACTGTCCATGAGGGGACCTCTAACACTGTCCATGGAGGGACTTCTAACACTGTCCAAGGAGGGACACTAACACTGTCCATGAGGGGACCTCTAACACGTCCATGGAGGGATCTCTAACACAGTCCATGGAGGGACCTCTAACACTGTCCATGGAGGGACCTCTAACACTGTCCATGAGGGGACCTCTAACACTGTCCAATAATGGACGGACCTCTAACACTGCCCATGGAGGGACCTCTAACACTGTCCATGGAGGGACACTAACACTGTCCATGATGGGACCTCTAACACAGTCCAAGAAGGGACCTCTAACACAGTCCATGGAGTGACCTCTAACACTGTCCATGGAGGGACCTCTAACACTGTCCATGAGGGGACCTTTAACACAGTCCATTGAGGGACCTCTAACATTGTCCATGGAGGGACCTCTAACACTGTCCATGGAGGGACATCTAACACTGTCCATGGAGGGACGCTAACACTGTCCATGAGGGGACATCTAACTCTGTCCATTAAGGGACCTCTAACACTGTCCATGAGGAGACCTGTCACACTGTCCATGAGAGGACCTCTAACACTGTCCACGAGGGGACCTCTAACACTGTCCATGAGGGGACCTCTAGCACTGTCCAAGGAGGTACCTCCAACACTGTCCATGAGAGGACCTCTAACACTGTCCACGAGGGGACCTCTAACACTGTCCATGAGGGGACCTCTAACACTGTCCATGGAGGGACCTCCAACACTGTCCATGAGGGGACCTCTAGCACTGTCCATGGTGGGACCTCTAACACTGTCCATGGAGGGACACTAACACTGTCCATGAGGGGGACCTCTAACACTGTCCATTAATGGAGGGACCTCTAACACTGCCCATGGAGGGACACTAACACTGTCCATGAAGGGACCTCTAACACTGTCCATGGAGGAACACTAACACTGTCCATGGAGGAACACTAACACTGTCCATGAGGGGACCTCTAACACAGTCCATAGAGGGACCTCTAACATTGTCCATGAAGGGACCTCTAACACTGTCCATGGAGGGACCTCTAACACTGTCCATGAGGGGACGTCTAACACTGTCCATTAATTAAGGGACCTCTAACACTGTCCATGGAGGGACACTAACACTGTCCATGAGGTGACCTCTAACACTGTCCATTAAGGGACCTCTAACACCGTCCATGAGAGGACCTCTAACACTGTCCATGAGGGGACCTCTAACACTGTCCATGGAGGGACACTAACACTGTCCATGAGGGGACCTCTAACACTGTCCATGAGAGGACCTCTAACACTGTCCACGAGGGGACCTCTAACACCGTCCATGAGAGGACTTCTAACACTGTCCACGAGGGGACCTCTAACACCGTCCATGAGAGGACCTCTAACACTGTCCATGAGGGGACCTCTAACACTGTCCATTAAGGTGTAATAACCCTCAATGTCCCTTTTGTTATCACCCTGAACCTTTTAATTGTAACCCTTCTCTGTACTCTGTGAACGGCTCTCTCTTCGCTCAATACCCCAGCTTAACACTGTAACAGTCCAGTATGACCCCTCACTGGATGGTCACGAATATAAACTGAATATTAAATGAGGAGGACATAACAAGGATAGGGGTTATTAATTTATTACTAATTATAAAATAAAAAAAACATTAAACACTGCCCCCACCTTCCAAACATAAATGAATGTGTCTAAAATTATTGAGAGCCTAGAAAGGAAGGGACTCAATAATCAGCGAACTCAAAGGGTAGTATGAATTTCAGTATTAAATTTTTGGGAAAATTAGTTCGTTTAATTTACGTTACGTATTTAAAATCCAAGGGCAACTTTAGTATCTATTAACTGTAGGAGAACATGGGGGGTTTCCAATTCAACACATAAAAACGACAAGTAGCAAAAATATATCAGAGGGGAGTTAAGTGAATACCACTGGACAAGTTATACAATTTATTTTATGAACCATGTAAATTAAGACAATTTGAACATATTCCCTATTCTATTCCCCTAGAGGCACAATGGATATTTACCATGGACATGAACTCAAGTGCGCTATACCTTCAATACTGCAGCTTGCCAAAGGATGTTGATTGGCTGCCCACAGGTCAGTTGACCTATATGTACCTCAGCCGAGGTCCCCAGACACACTAAACTTTTCTTTATTGAAAACGCTCACCAGTGGAACAGGCTCCACCCCCTAGTTCCTAGGCCCACGTTAACTCCGCTTATCCCAAGCCTATGGCCAATGGATTTTACCATGACTAGGTGCTCTAGAAACCGGGCCAATGGCATGGGCAGGCACTACCCTGTGAGGCTCCGCCTCCACAGGCCTACATGTCTTTAACCAATCCGGAACAGGCTTGACCATAAGGGTCAATTCCTCTTGACAGAAAACTCCAAAAACTGGGAAGACACCAACGACTTTCCTGGCTGGGCACCCACGTGTAACTTGAGATCACAAGTTTATTAGCCCTGGGGGTAATATACCCAAATTCGTCACTGGCCCGAAGGACAGGAGAGAGAGGTGAGCAAGTGGCTTCAAGCTGTTTATGACCCCCGTGACAAAAGACAGAAATAACCCAAGGGAGTGTAGGCAAGCGAGAGAAGGGAAGGGGAAGAGGAAGGAGAAGAGAAAGGGGGATGGAGGAAGGGGCTATGGTGTGCATATGCCATTACAAAGGGACCTCTAACATTGTCCATGAGGGGACCTCTAACAAGGTCCATGGAGGGACCTCTAACACTGTCCATGAGGGGACCTCTAACACGGTCCATGGAGGGACCTCCAACACTGTCCATGAGGGGACCTCTAACACTGTCCATGGAGGGACCTCTAACACTGTCCATGGAGGGACGTCTAACACTGTCCATGAGGGGACCTCTAACACTGTCCATTAATAAAGGGACCTCTAACACTGCCCATAGAGGGACACTAACACTGTCCATGAAGGGACCTCTAACACTGTCCATGGAGGAACACTAACACTGTCCATGGAGGAACACTAACACAGTTTCATGAGGGGACCTCTAACACAGTCCATAGATGGACCTCTAACATTGTCCAAGAAGGGACCTCTAACACTGTCCATGGAGGGACCTCTAACACTGTCCATGAGGGGACGTCTAACACTGTCCATTAATTAAGGGACCAATAACACTGTCCATGGAGGGACACTAACACTGTCCATGAAGGGACCTCTAACACTGTCCATGGAGGAACACTAACACTGTCCATGGAGGAACACTAACACAGTTTCATGAGGGGACCTCTAACACAGTCCATAGATGGACCTCTAACATTGTCCAAGAAGGGACCTCTAACACTGTCCATGGAGGGACCTCTAACACTGTCCATTAAGGGACCTCTAACACTGTCCATGAGAGGACCTCTAACACTGTCCACGAGGGGACCTCGAACACCGTCCATGAGAGGACCTCTAACACTGTCCATGAGGGGACCTCTGACACTGTCCATGGAGGGACACTAACACTGTCCATGAGGGGACCTCTAACACTGTCCATGAGAGGACCTCTAACACTGTCCACGAGGGGACCTCTAACACCGTCCATGAGAGGACCTCGAACACTGTCCACGAGGGGACCTCTAACACCGTCCATGAGAGGACCTCTAACACTGTCCATGAGGGGACCTCTAACACCGTCCATGAGAGGACCTCTAACACTGTCCATGAGGGGACCTCTAACACTGTCCATGGAGGGACACTAACACTGTCCATGAGGGGACCTCTAACACTGGCCATGAGAGGACCTCTAACACTGTCTACGAGGGGACCTCTAACACCGTCCATGAGAGGACCTCTAACACTGTCCACGAGGGGACCTCTAACACCGTCCATGAGAGGACCTCTAACACTGTCCATGAGGGGACCTCTAACACTGTCCATTAAGGTGTAATAACCCTCAATGTCCCTTTTGTTATCACCCTGAACCTTTTAATTGTAACCCTTCTCTGTACTCTGTGAACGGCTCTCTCTTCGCTCAATACCCCAGCTTAACACTGTAACAGTCCAGTATGACCCCTCACTGGATGGTCACGAATATAAACTGAATATTAAATGAGGAGGACATAACAAGGATAGGGGTTATTAATTTATTACTAATTATAAAATAAAAAAACATTAAACACTGCCACCACCTTCCAAACATAAATGAATGTGTCGAAAATTATTGAGAGCCTAGGAAGGAAGGGACTCAATAATCAGCGAACTCAAAGGGTAGTATGAATTTCAGTATTAAATTTTTGGGAAAATTAGTTCGTTTAATTTACGTTACGTATTTAAAATCCAAGGGCAACTTTAGTATCTATTAACTGTAGGAGAACATGGGGGGTTTCCAATTCAACACATAAAAACGACAAGTAGCAAAAATATATCAGAGGGGAGTTAAGTGAATACCACTGGACAAGTTATACAATTTATTTTATGAACCAAGTAAATTAAGACAATTTGAACATATTCCCTATTCTATTCCCCTAGAGGCACAATGGATATTTACTATGGACATGAATTCAAGTGCGCTATACCTTCAATACTGCAGCTTGCCAAAGGATGTTGATTGGCTGCCCACAGGTCAGTTGACCTATATGTACCTCAGCCGAGGTCCCCAGACACACTAAACTTTTCTTTATTGAAAACGCTCACCAGTGGAACAGGCTCCACTCCCTAGTTCCTAGGCCCACGTTAACTCCGCCTATCCCAAGCCTATGGCCAATGGATTTTACCATGACTAGGTGCTCTAGAAACCGGGCCAATGGCATGGGCAGGCACTACCCTGTGAGGCCGAGCCTCCCCAGGCCTACATGTCTTTAACCAATCCGGAACAGGCTTGACCATGAAGGTCAATTCCTCTTGACAGAAAACTAAAAAAACTGGGAAGACACCAACGACTTTCCTGGCTGGGCACCCACGTGTAACTTGAGATCACAAGTTTATTAGCCCTGGGGGTAATATACCCAAATTCGTCACTGGCCCGAAGGACAGAAGAGAGAGGTGAGCAAGTGGCTTCAAGCTGTTTATGACCCCCGTGACAAAAGACAAAAATGACCCAAGGGAGAGTAGGCAAGCGAGAGAAGGGAAGGGGAAGAGGAAGGAGAAGAGAAAGGGGGATGGGGGAAGCGGCTATGGTGTGCATATACCATTACAAAGGGACCTCTAACATTGTCCATGAGGGGACCTCTAACACTGTCCATGAGGGGACCTCTAACACGGTCCATGGAGGGACCTCTAACACTGTCCATGAGGGGACCTCTAACACTGTCCATGGAGGGACCTCTAACACTGTCCCTGGAGGGATCTCTAACACTGTCCATGAAGGGACCTCTAACACTGTCCATGGAGGGACACTAACACTGTCCATGGAGGGACCTCTAACACTGTCCATGGAGGGACCTCTAACACTGTCCATGGAGGGACACTAACACTGTCTATGGAGGGACCTTTAACACTGTCTATGGAGGGACACTAACACTGTCCATGAGGGGACCTCTAACACTGTCCATGGCGGGACCTCTAACACAGTCCATGGAGGGACCTCTAACACAGTCCATGGAGGGACCTCTAACACTGTCCATGGAGGGACCTCTAACACTGTCCATGGAGGGACGTCTAACACTGTCCATGGAGGGACCTCTAACACTGTCCATTAATTAAGGGACCTCTAACACTGCCCATGGAGGGACGTCTAACACTGTCCATGAGGGGGACCTCTAACACTGCCCATGGAGGGACACTAACACTGTCCATGAGGGGACCTCTAACACTGTCCATGAGGGGACCTCTAACACTGTCCATGAGGGGACCTCTAACACTGTCCATGAGGGGACCTCTAACACTGTCCATGAGGGGACCTCTAACACTGTCCATGGAGGGGCACTAACACTGTCCATGGAGGGACCTCTAACAAAGTTCATGGAGGGACCTCTAATACTGTCCATGAGGGGACCTCTAACACTGTCCATGAGAGGACCTCTATCACTGTCCATGAGGGGACCTCTAACACTGTCCATGGAGGGACCTTTAACACTGTCCATGGAGGGACCTCTAACACTGTCCAAGAGGGGACCTCTAACACTGTCCATGGAGGGACCTCTAACACTGTCCATGGAGGGACCTTCAACACTGTCCATGGAGGGACCTCTAACACTGTTCAAGAGGGGACCTCTAACACTGTCCATGGAAGGACCTCTAACACTGTCCATGGGGGGACCTTTAACACTGTCCATGAGGGGACCTCTGACACTGTCCCTGGAGGGACCTTTAACACTGTCCATGGAGGGACATCTAACACTGTCCATTTAGGGACTCTCTAACACTGTCCATTGAGGGACCTCTAACACTGTCAATTGAGGGCCCTTTAACACTGTCCATGGAGGGCCCTCACACAATGTCCATGGAGGGACCTCTAACACTGTCCATCGAGGGACCTCTAACACTGTCCACGGAGGAACTTCTGACACTGTTCATGGAGGGACACTAACACTGTCCATAGGGGGACCTCTAAAAGAAACCATAGAGGGACCTCTAACACTGTCCACGGAGGGACCTCTAACACTGTCCATGGAGGGACACTAACACTGTCCATGAGGGGACCTCTAAAAGAAACCATGGAGGGACCTCTAACACAGTCAATGGAGGGACCTCTAACACAGTCAATGGAGGGACCTCTAGCACTGTCCATGGAGGGACACTAACACTGCCCCTGGAGGGACCTCTAACACAGCCCATGGATGGACCTCTAACACTGTCCATTGAGGGCCCTCTAACAATGTCCATGAAGGGACCTCTAACACTGTCCATGGATGGACACTAACACTGTCCATGGAGGGACCTCTAACACTGTCCATGGATGGACACTAACACTGTCCATGGAGGGACCTCTAACACTGTCAATGAGGGGACCTCTAACACTGTCCATGAGAGGACTTCTAACACTGTCCATGAGGGGACCTCTAACACTGTCCATGGAGGGACCTCTAACACTGTCCATGAGGGGACCTCTAACACTGTCCATGGAGGGACCTCTAACACTGTCCATGGAGAGACCTCTAACACTGTCCATGGAGGGACCTCTAACACTGTCCATGGAGGGACCTCTAACACTGTCCATGGAGGGACCTCTAACACTGTCCATGGAGGGTACCTCTAACACATTTCATGGAGGGACCTCTAACACTGTCCATGGAGGGACCTTTAACACTGTCCATGGAGGGACCTCTAACACTGTCCATGGAGAGACCTCTAACACTGTCCATGGAGGGACCTCTAACACTGTCCATGGAGGGACCTCTAACACTGTCCATGGAGGGACCTCTAACACTGTCCATGGAGGGACCTCTAACACATTTCATGGAGGGACCTCTAACACTGTCCATGGAGGGACCTCTAACACTGTCCATGGAGGGACCTCTAACACATTTCATGGAGGGACCTCTAACACTGTCCATGGAGGGACCTCTAACACTGTCCATGGAGGGACCTCTAACACTGTCCATGGAGGGACCTCTAACACTGTCCATGGAGGGACCTCTAACACTGTCCATGGAGGGACCTCTAACACTTTTCATGGAGGGACCTCTAACACTGTCCCTGGAGGGACCTCTAACACTGTCCATAAGGGGATCTCTAACACTGTCCATGAGAGGACCACTAACTCTGTCCATGGAGGGACTTCTAACACTGTTCAATGAGGGACCTCTAACACTGTCCATGGAAGGACCTCTAACACTGTCCATGGCAACCCGTTCTCACACAAGACAGCACATATATGACTTAATGCTTAAAGTCAATATGTTGAATATGAATTAGTAAATATGTGATATATTCCCAGTTACTTTTTTTACCAAGGCCCAAACTCTTCCTCACGTACCAATTTACGTGTCACAGTACCCGTCCGTCAACATAGATAGCAGAATATTCGTGATTGGTTCAATTATAAGGAAAATTGTAGTTTTCAGGTCCCACATGGGTTGTGAAATTTACCTACTGTTGTCCATGCTCTTATAATATTACAGATCAGCTATATCCTATTGAAGGCTCGTAGTTTTGTTTTGAGAAATATTAGTTGTTCTTAGTAAATTATAATAAGCACTATAAATTATTACATAGAATAACAGTGCTTCACCAATCAATATTATATACCATAGTTTGGCTGTAAAAATCTTTAAAGAATGTTTTGTAGGAACGCTAACAGAAAACGATGTTACATTTGAATGTCTATGGGGTAAACTACTGCAAACAGGACGGTATTGTGTCTACTATACCAACTATAGCTAGGATGGGTATATTGTCACCTACCGCCTGTTAGGTGGGAAAGGGGTCCAGTACCACCCACAGGATGGGTATGAGGGTCACATCCACCCACAGGATGAGTATGGGGATCACATCCACCCACAGGAAGGGTATGGGGTCCAATACCACCCACAGGATGAGTATGGCGTCCACTACAACCCACAGGATGGGCATGGGGCTCCAACCACCCATAGAATGGGTATGGGGCTCCAACCACAAATAAAATGGGTATAGGGTCCAATAACACCCACTGGATGTTTAAGGCGTCCATTGCCGAGCGTCGAGCTCAAAAACCGCAGCATTCATCTCAGAACCATGCCTATTTCACACAGATTCCTTAATAAACGTAAGAGTTTTATATGTCACAAGAAAGATAGAAATATAAGCTTCATTCTAAATACCTTACCATGGGCATATTTAAATTTAAAGCGAAGATACGTGTACTTTTATAATAGCCGAGCTTTAACCCCGGACAGATTGATCGACCGAGCAACGCTCTCTCAGAACAATGTTTATTTCACGTGAATTCGTTAATAAACATATATGTTTTATATGTCTTAAGAAAGGCAGACATATAAGCTTCACTTTAAACACTTTACCATAGACATATTTAAAGTTCTAATGAAGATACATGTATTTTAAAAATTACGGAGCTCCCACCCCGAACAGACTGAACGACAGAGCAACTCTCTCTCAGATCAATGTTTATTTCACGTAAATTCGTTAATAAACACAAATGTTTTATATGTCTTAAGCAAGATAGAAATAAGAGCTTCATTTTCAATACATTACAATAGACATATTTATAGCTCAAGTGAAGATACATATGTTTTTATAGTAGCGC
The DNA here is from genome assembly GCF_040958095.1 of Procambarus clarkii. NCBI lineage: Eukaryota > Metazoa > Arthropoda > Malacostraca > Decapoda > Cambaridae > Procambarus > Procambarus clarkii. The sequence goes on along the minus strand of NC_091169.1, from coordinate 12,121,456 downwards.
TCAGTAGCTTGTCGGGCATGGAGTGCAGACGCCTACGCACTTGCCGATATATTGTATAATTATCAAAGATACGCTAATAAAGCCTAAAATCTTATATGCCTCCAGAAAGACCGAGATATGAACATTATTATGATTTCACCAAATGAAATATATCATGTTCGAGAACAAAGATATATCAATTTTAAATTAAGTTTCGACTCTTGCTCGGGCGAGAGAGAGGGAGCGACTCTCGCCCCATCTATTGGAGATTCTGTCCACTAAAGACCCAAAGCTACTCAAACCCTCCTAGCATTATTTAAGTAATGAAGTAATATGGTATATTTACTATAATGTGGGTGCTGAATGCAGAACATGAGAAAACATATATTTACTCCAAACTAATATAATTTCATTATGAAATAAGTAAATAAGTAGCATCAAAGGAAGTCGACGGTCTAAGCGTCAATGTTGTGGAACGACTTATCCAAGATATATCGTTGTTTGGAAAGTGTTTGTTGGCATATCCAGTTGTCGCACTTCTCTGCACAAATTATCACAAATTTAAATTATAATGTTAACAAGTAGAATACGTATTTTTAATAAAATCTAACATAGCTAGCCAGAAAACATTTAACATTTATTAAAAAAATATATGTTTGGAAGTTAAATCGACTTCATAGGACAATAGTGTTGTTATATATACTTGTTATTCGTTGACATGCGTTCGCTACTTAAACTACCATGTACTGTACTTATGTGAAATCTCCCATGTCTCTTCGCTCATCTCACCGAACCCTACAGGCTCTGTGATATATTGCTTAATTAATTGAGATTCACAAATAAAGCTTATAATTGTATATGTTATCAAAAAGGCAGAGCTTATTTTAGTTCATTTATTATGCACCCCATACCCATCCTATGGGCGATAGTGGAGTGTTACAGAGGCGCATAATGGGCTCAGGGACTGAGCCCCACAATTCATATAGCCAAGGAAGTTATAATCTTGATAAGCTAGTTACAAAAGTCAATGCACATTGTCAAATCAACAATGGGCTCGAGACCGACCACAAGTACAGTTTATAATTTAAGCAACTGACATATATGGAGGGCTAGTGTCACAATTGATTTGTTTATCCTACACATAACCCCCTCTCCCCCATCAAATGGGCAGCGGTGGATAGGTTACAATCAAGTCGTTTTTTGCGTTTTATTCAGAGATTAGATCTTATTGGGTGAGGAAAGATATTTATATTTTAAAGAAGGCTTCTTGGCTGATGCTCTCCATTGATGGAAAATATACAACCTTTTGAAAATCAATGTTAGTTTGATCTAATATTGTAATTAACGCAGTTACCTGATGTTATTCTTCACCTATATCTTTTTCTGGTTAATCCCTATTTACATTATGCAGTTCAGGCTTCGTCGCCAGACTATAGTTTTTAGTTTAGTTAATTTATCACATAATGGGTTCAGGGACTGAACACACAATTTATTTATCTAAGCAAGTTACAATCTTGAGGAGCTAGCCACAAAATTCATAACACATCGTCACATCAACAACATGGGTTCGAGATCGACCACAAGTACAGTTTCTAAATTAAGCAAATGCCATAAGTGGAGAGCTAGTGTCACAATTGATATGTTTGTCCTGCACATTTCCACAGTGGTTTGCTTGGGTTCTTTTAATTATCTTAGATATCATTGAAGAGAACCTCCTAGGTACTATACTGTATATATGCTGGTAAGAAGTATAATTATCCTGAGAAATCGTGTAAATTATGTTGTACGAGTGCTTCCAGTTAAGTAACATAGTTCATTTGTGTGCGTGTGCTTGAAGAGGAAATGTTATCCCCCCCCCCCACCCCCATTGTAAATATTTGTGGGTTTCAGACCATACGGCCACGGCTTACCCTCGCCGCGGTCGAGGGTAAGAACACCGGATGTATACCCAGTATTACAAGTATACATTAGCAATAACAATTATGGAAAGTTCCTTCACCTATACATAGACAAGAGACTGAACTTCAGCACCCACATACAACACATAAGGGGATGCTCTGAGAGAGAGAGAGAGAGTAAAATTATCCACTGAGGTCTGATTAAGTCCTTTTGGGGACCTTAATCATTAGGACGTCCAATGATTAACGCAAAGTGAGGCGTATTCAGATGGTATATTGACAACATTCAGCATATCTCATAATGACCTAGTAGTACTTGGTGCACAAATACCTTTTCCATAGGAATCGCAAAACATAATTAAACACAACTGTACCGTACAGTGTTATATATTTATTTCAGTTTGAACAATTTTTAACATTAACATTCCAACATTCATTTTAGCAAGTTCTCTCATAATGACGTGTGGGTTAGCAATGTCAAAGGCTGACTTAAGATCTAGGAAAGTGGTATATGACCTATCAGTATGCAGGGTGAGGAATGTGGTAATACAGTGATGTACACTCTTTCCATGCATAAAGCCATATATCTGGGGAGACAACATATTATTAATTTTGTAAAGGAGACGGTTGAGAACCATCTTCTCAAGACACTTATAGAGACAACTAGTGAGGGAGACTGGGCATAAAGCACTCGGCTGGTGAGGTTTAGGAATGGGAATAATAACACTGTTGGTCCATGACTTAGGAAGCTCCCCAGTTACATAGCTCATATTATACAATTGAAGAAAGGTATTCCCTGGAACTAGCAGAAGCATAAGCAGTATGCCGTAAGTAACTCCATCCTCCCCGGGTGATGTAGCTTTGCCTTTATGTAGAGCAGAATCTAGTTTGTATTCAGTAAAAAGCATGTCACAGTCATCCTCTTGATGACGCATAAAGTCAAGGAACCTTGCCCTATCAGTATATCTATCATTTAATTCATTCTGTGAGGGTAGAGGAAGACTGTCAAAGCTGGAAGTCGTGGCCCAAGCATCAACAAGCTCATTTGCTCTGTGCAGAGGATTAGGGTACGAGATCTCTGCAGCATTTTTCCCTTTGATCTTGTTGATATCCTTCCATGCCCGACTTAGTGGCGTGTGAGAATTGAGACCACGGACAAAAGTTTCCCAGTCTGTCTGCCTCAGCTCCACCATACGTTCCCTGGCCTTAGCCAGAGCCGCTTGAAAGAGCCGAAGCATTTCAGCAGTGCGGGTCCTTCTACAAGCTAGTCCAATTATTCTGGCAGTGCGTTTTAGTGCATGCAATTTAGAATCATTATAATAAGCATAAGTGCTATAACCAGTGTAATTTGGGTTACGTGGCCTGGATGATGAATCAAGTGATTCTATAAACTGCTCGATAGTACCTGTGAGCTCATTGTTAAAATCTTCAACTGATGAAGGCTCAGATGAACGGCACCAATCTGACACATGAGCAACAAGATTGTCTCGTTGATCGATGGGCACAGCCAGCCTCTTCCGCTTGAACACTCCACCAGGGAGGATAGAGCTTCCAATGCTTACAGTGGCTAATATGGTCAGAAGATCAGACGCCATATCTGGCACTATTGACGAGGCGCACACGGTGTGGGAGACGTTGACACCCAGACATAGATCAAGAATACCTCCGTAGATATGCGTTGGTTCAAGGTCACCCACAATCTGTGCATCATCGTGACTACCTAATAGTGACACCAGTTGGTTGCCGTTACGATTACTGAACTGCGAATTACCAATATTCCTATGCCTAGCGTTATAATCACCTATAATGATAGTAGGCTCAGTCTGAATACAGATAGGAAGGTCAGCATAATTAAAGTTACAAGGAGTTGATTATTTAGTATAGTTGTTTTTCTCTTTAACTGGATGATAGAGGGGGAGTCTTTAACGTGATTGGGAATACATACATACACACATGCATACATACATACATACATACATACATACATACATACATACATACATACATACATACATACATACATACATACATACATACACAGATGCATACATACATACATACATACATGCCTACATACATACATACATACATACATACATACATACATACATACATACATACATACATACATACATACATACATACATACATACATACATGCATGCGTGCATACATCCATCCATCCATACGTACGTACATACATACATACATACATACATACATACATACATACATGCGTGCGTACATACATACATACATATATACATACATACATACATGCGTACATACATGCGTACATACATGCGTACATACATGCGCACATACATGTGTACATACATGCGTACATACATGTGTACATACATGCATACATCCATACATACATCCATACATACATGCATGCGTACATACATACATACATACATACATACATACATACATACATACATACATACATACATACATACATACATACATACATACACACATGCATACATGCATGCATACATACATACATACATACATACATACATACATACATACATACATACATACATACATACATACATACATACATACATACATGCGTACATACATACATACATACATACATACATACATACATACATACATACATACATACATACATACATACATGCATGCATGCATGCGTACATACATACATCCATCCATCTATCCATACATACATACATACATGCATACATACATACATACATACATACATACATACATACATACATACATACATACATACATACATACATACATACATACATACATACATGCATGCATACATACATACATGCATGCATGCATACATACATACATGCATGCATGCTTACATACATACATCTATCCATTCATACATGCATACATACATACATACATACATACATACATACATACATACATACATACATACATACATACATACATACATACATACATACATACATACACGTCCAGTCAGCATATAGCTATTTCGGGACAAAATCCAATACAGTTTATATTGGTGAGACGCCACTGTGATGAGTTTAATTATCACAGGAACTGTAGGTTAATGTGTGACATAGGTGAGGTTAGATGAGGCATCTACAAGCATCAGCTGGAGGCTGATGGAGTGTTGTGGAGGCTGGTGGTACTATGCCCAGATGTTGGAGGGTGGATTTGACTCAAACCCTCCCTCCCCCTCCCCCCCCCCCCACATTGACCGCAGTACGTCTAAGGTTACTTTCCACTCTCGCTTACCAAGGGTATTACCCCCGCCCCCCCCCCCAACACACACACATGCATCAGATTCTTAACTTACAATATTTATTATTTACCAATTTATGTTACTACACTGACTCTCAATTTCACAATATTGTATAAACTTTGATGAATCGCTCGTCTATGGGTCATCCAATAATGTTAGCAGACTTCTAGATGTTACCACTGCTAGGTTTAGGCTCAGCTACAAGTACCTCTGGAAGTTTGTAACATCTGATGATCTAGATTTGACTAAATGTAAACTCTGTCAGCAGAACTATTCGCATACTTTGCGTCATTATATAATGAAATGTGAAAAATCGCGGAATTTAAAGATAACAACATCAATAGTGTCCATGAAATGTGTAAGTACTTCATTCATAATGATGTGCTGCCCGAAATCTTAGCGAAGTATCCGAAATTTGCTGACTGTAGGTAATGCATGCACATGACTGTAAAGCTGCCGCCCAGTTGGGTGCGTGTGGAGCACATGACTGTAAAGCTGCCGCCCAGTTGGGTGGGTGTCGAGCACATGACTGTAAAGCAGCCGCCCAGTTGGGTGGGTGTGGAGCACATGACTGTAAAGCAGCCGCCCAGTTGGGTGGGTGTGGAGCACATGACTGTAAAGCTGCCGCCCAGTTGGGTGGGTGTGGAGCACATGACTGTAAAGCTGCCGCCCAGTTGGGTGGGTGTGGAGCACATGACTGTAAAGCTGCCGCCCAGTTGGGTGGGTGTGGAGTACATGACTGTAAAGCTGCCGCCCAGTTGGGTGGGTGTGGAGCACATGACTGTAAAGCTGCCGCCCAGTTGGGTGGGTGTGGAGCACATGACTGTAAAGCTGCCGCCCAGTTGGGTGGGTGTTGAACACATGACTGTAAAGCTGCCGCCCAGTTGGGTGGGTGTGGAGCACATGACTGTAAAGCTGCCGCCCAGTTGGGTGGGTGTGGAGCAAGACTAGTAACTGTGTGACTCACCATAAATGTAAAGTGCCTTGTATAGTGACGTATATATAACTTCCTTGGCTATATGAATTGTGGGGCTCAGTCCCTGAGCCCATTATGCGCCTCTGTAACACTCCGCTATCGCCCATAGGATGGGTATGGGGTGCATAATAAATGAACTAAAATAAGCTCTGCCTTTTTGATAACATATACAATTATAAGCTTTATTTGTGAATCTCAATTAATTAAGCAATATATCACAGAGCCTGTAGGGTTCGGTGAGATGAGCGAAGAGACATGGGAGATTTCACATAAGTACAGTACATGGTAGTTTAAGTAGCGAACGCATGTCAACGAATAACGAGTATATATAACAACACTATTGTCCTATGAAGTCGATTTAACTTCCAAACATATATTTTTTTAATAAATGTTAAATGTTTTCTGGCTAGCTATGTTAGATTTTATTAAAAATACGTATTCTACTTGTTAACATTATAATTTAAATTTGTGATAATTTGTGCAGAGAAGTGCGACAACTGGATATGCCAACAAACACTTTCCAAACAACGATATATCTTGGATAAGTCGTTCCACAACATTGACGCTTAGACCGTCGACTTCCTTTGATGCTACTTATTTACTTATTTCATAATGAAATTATATTAGTTTGGAGTAAATATATGTTTTCTCATGTTCTGCAATTCAGCACCCACATTATAGTAAATATACCATATTACTTCATTACTTAAATAATGCTAGGAGGGTTTGAGTAGCTTTGGGTCTTTAGTGGACAGAATCTCCAATAGATGGGGCGAGAGTCGCTCCCTCTCTCTCGCCCGAGCAAGAGTCGAAACTTAATTTAAAATTGATATATCTTTGTTCTCGAACATGATATATTTCATTTGGTGAAATCATAATAATGTTCATATCTCGGTATTTCTGGAGGCATATAAGATTTTAGGCTTTATTAGCGTATCTTTGATAATTATACAATATATCGGCAAGTGCGTAGGCGTCTGCACTCCATGCCCGACAAGCTACTGAGCGCTACTAAAAAAACATATGTATCTTCACTTGAGCTATAAATATGTCTATTGTAATGTATTGAAAATGAAGCTCTTATTTCTATCTTGCTTAAGACATATAAAACATTTGTGTTTATTAACGAATTTACGTGAAATAAACATTGATCTGAGAGAGAGTTGCTCTGTCGTTCAGTCTGTACGGGGTGGGAGCTCCGTAATTTTTAAAATACATGTATCTTCATTAGAACTTTAAATATGTCTATGGTAAAGTGTTTAAAGTGAAGCTTATATGTCTGCCTTTCTTGAGACATATAAAACATATATGTTTATTAACGAATTCACGTGAAATAAACATTGTTCTGAGAGAGAGTTGCTCGGTCGATCAATCTGTCCGGGGTTAAAGCTCGGCTATTATAAAAGTACACGTATCTTCGCTTTAAATTTAAATATGCCCATGGTAAGGTATTTAGAATGAAGCTTATATTTCTATCTTTCTTGTGACATATAAAACTCTTACGTTTATTAAGGAATCTGTGTGAAATAGGCATGGTTCTGAGATGAATGCTGCGGTTTTCGAGCTCGACGCTCGGCAATGGACGCCTTAAACATCCAGTGGGTGTTATTGGACCCTATACCCATTTTATTTGTGGTTGGAGCCCCATACCCATTCTATGGGTGGTTGGAGCCCCATGCCCATCCTGTGGGTTGTAGTGGACGCCATACTCATCCTGTGGGTGGTATTGGACCCCATACCCTTCCTGTGGGTGGATGTGATCCCCATACTCATCCTGTGGGTGGATGTGACCCTCATACCCATCCTGTGGGTGGTACTGGACCCCTTTCCCACCTAACAGGCGGTAGGTGACAATATACCCATCCTAGCTATAGTTGGTATAGTAGACACAATACCGTCCTGTTTGCAGTAGTTTACCCCATAGACATTCAAATGTAACATCGTTTTCTGTTAGCGTTCCTACAAAACATTCTTTAAAGATTTTTAAAGCCAAACTATGGTATATAATATTGATTGGTGAAGCACTGTTATTCTATGTAATAATTTATAGTGCTTATTATAATTTACTAAGAACAACTAATATTTCTCAAAACAAAACTACGAGCCTTCAATAGGATATAGCTGATCTGTAATATTATAAGAGCATGGACAACAGTAGGTAAATTTCACAACCCATGTGGGACCTGAAAACTACAATTTTCCTTATAATTGAACCAATCACGAATATTCTGCTATCTATGTTGACGGACGGGTACTGTGACAAGTAAATTGGTACGTGAGGAAGAGTTTGGGCCTTGGTAAAAAAAGTAACTGGGAATATATCACATATTTACTAATTCATATTCAACATATTGACTTTAAGCATTAAGTCATATATGTGCTGTCTTGTGTGAGAACGGGTTGTCCATGGAGGGACCTCTAGCTCTGTCTATGGAGGGACCTCTAACACTGTCCATGGAGGGACCTTTAACACTGTCCATGGAGGGACGCTAACACTATCCATGAGGGGATCTCTAACACTGTCCATTAAGGGACCTCTAACACTATCCATGAAGGGACCTCTAACACTGTCCATGGAGGGACACTAACACTGTCCATGGAGGGACCTCTAACACTGTCCATGGAGGGACCTCTAACACTGCCCATGGAGGGACACTAACACTGTCCATGAAGGGACCTCTAACACTGTCCATGGAGGGACACTAACACTGTCCATGGAGGGACCTCTAACACTTTCCATGGAGGGACCTCTAACACTGCCCATGGAGGGACCTCTAACACTGTCCATGGAGGGACCTCTAACACTGCCCATGGAGGGACACTAACACTGTCCATGAAGGGACCTCTAACACTGTCCATGGAGGGACACTAACACTGTCCATGAGAGGACCTCTAACACTGTCCATTAATGGAGGGACCTCTAACACTGTCCATGAAGGGACCTCTAACACTGTCCATGGAGGGGCAGTAACAATGGCCATGAGAGGACCTCTAACACTGTCCATTAATGAAGGGACCTCTAACACTGTCCATGAAGGGACCTCTAACACTGTCCATGGAGGGGCAGTAACAATGTCCATGGAGGGACCTCTAACACTGTCCATGGAGGGACCTCTAACACTGTCCATGGCGGGACCTCTAACACTGTCCATGGAGGGACACTAACACTGTCCATGGAGGGACCTCTAATACTGCCCATGGAGGGACACTAACACTGTCCATGGAGGGACCTCTAACACTGTCCATGGAGGGACCTCTAACACTGTCCATGGAGGGACCTCTAACACTGTCCATGGAGGGACCTCTAACACTGTCCATGGAGGGACACTAACACTGTCCATGGAGGGACCTCTAATACTGTCCATGGAAGGACACTAACACTGTCCATGGAGGGACCTCTAATACTGTCCATGGAGGGACACTAACACTGTCCATGGAGGGACCTCTAATACTGTCCATGGAAGGACACTAACACTGTCCATGGAGGGACCTCTAATACTGCCCATGGAGGGACACTAACACTGTCCATGGAGGGACCTCTAACATTGTCCATGGAGGGACCTCTAACACTGTCCATGAGGGGACCTCTAACACTGTCCATTGCGGGACCTCTAACACAGTCCATGGAGGGACTTCTAACACTGTCCATGGAGGGACGTCTAACAATGTCCTATGGGGACGTCTAACACTCTCCATTAATTAAGGGACCTCTAACACTGCCCATGGAGGGACACTAGCACTGTCCATGAAGGGACCTCTAACGCTGTCCATGGAAGGACCTCTAACACAGTCCATGTAAGGACCTCTAACATTGTCCAAGGAGGGACCTCTAACACTGTCCATGGAGGAACACTAACACTGTCCATGAGGGGACCTCTAACACAGTCCATAGAGGGACCTCTAACATTGTCCATGAAGGGACCTCTAACACTGTCCATGGAGGGACACTAACACTGTTCATGAGGGGACCTCTAACACCGTCCATGAGAGGACCTCTAACACTGTCTATGAGGGGACCTCTAACACTCTCCATTAAGGTGTAATAACCCTCAATGTCCCTTTTGTTATCACCCTGAACCTTTTAATTGTAACCCTTCTCTGTACTCTGTGAACGGCTCTCTCTTCGCTCAATACCCCAGCTTAACACTGTAACAGTCCAGTATGACCCCTCACTGGATGGTCACGAATATAAACTGAATATTAAATGAGGAGGACATAACAAGGATAGGGGTTATTAATTTATTACTAATTATAAAATAAAAAAACATTAAACACTGCCACCACCTTCCAAACATAAATGAATGTGTCGAAAATTATTGAGAGCCTAGGAAGGAAGGGACTCAATAATCAGCGAACTCAAAGGGTAGTATGAATTTCAGTATTAAATTTTTGGGAAAATTAGTTCGTTTAATTTACGTTACGTATTTAAAATCCAAGGGCAACTTTAGTATCTATTAACTGTAGGAGAACATGGGGGGTTTCCAATTCAACACATAAAAACGACAAGTAGCAAAAATATATCAGAGGGGAGTTAAGTGAATACCACTGGACAAGTTATACAATTTATTTTATGAACCATGTAAATTAAGACAATTTGAACATATTCCCTATTCTATTCCCCTAGAGGCACAATGGATATTTACTATGGACATGAACTCAAGTGCGCTATACCTTCAATACTGCAGCTTGCCAAAGGATGTTGATTGGCTGCCCACAGGTCAGTTGACCTATATGTACCTCAGCCGAGGTCCCCAGACACACTAAACTTTTCTTTATTGAAAACGCTCACCAGTGGAACAGGCTCCACCCCCTAGTTCCTAGGCCCACGTTAACTCCGCCTATCCCAAGCCTATGGCCAATGGATTTTACCATGACTAGGTGCTCTAGAAACCGGGCCAATGGCATGGGCAGGCACTACCCTGTGAGGCCGAGCCTCCCCAGGCCTACATGTCTTTAACCAATCCGGAACAGGCTTGACCATGAAGGTCAATTCCTCTTGACAGAAGACTCCAAAAACTGGGAAGACACCAACGACTTTCCTGGCTGGGCACCCACGTGTAACTTGAGATCACAAGTTTATTAGCCCTGGGGGTAATATACCCAAATTCGTCACTGGCCCGAAGGACAGGAGAGAGAGGTGAGCAAGTGGCTTCAAGCTGTTTATGACCCCCGTGACAAAAGACAGAAATGACCCAAGGGAGAGTAGGCAAGCGAGAGAAGGGAAGGGGAAGAGGAAGGAGAAGAGAAAGGGGGATGGGGGAAGCGGCTATGGTGTGCATATACCATTACAAAGGGACCTCTAACATTGTCCATGAGGGGACCTCTAACACGGTCCATGGAGGGACCTCTAACACTGTCCATGAGGGGACCTCTAACACTCTCCATGGAGGGACCTCTAACACTGTCCCTGGAGGGATCTCTAACACTGTCCATGAAGGGACCTCTAACACTGTCCATGGAGGGACACTAACACTGTCCATGGAGGGACCTCTAACACTGTCCATGGAGGGACACTAACACTGTCTATGGAGGGACCTTTAACACTGTCTATGGAGGGACACTAACACTGTCCATGAGGGGACCTCTAACACTGTCCATGGCGGGACCTCTAACACAGTCCATGGAGGGACCTCTAACACAGTCCATGGAGGGACCTCTAACACTGTCCATGGAGGGACCTCTAACACTGTCCATGGAGGGACGTCTAACACTGTCCATGGAGGGACCTCTAACACTGTCCATTAATTAAGGGACCTCTAACACTGCCCATGGAGGGACGTCTAACACTGTCCATGAGGGGACCTCTAACACTGCCCATGGAGGGACACTAACACTGTCCATGAGGGGACCTCTAACACTGTCCATGAGGGGACCTCTAACACTGTCCATGAGGGGACCTCTAACACTGTCCATGAGGGGACCTCTAACACTGTCCATGAGGGGACCTCTAACACTGTCCATGGAGGGGCACTAACACTGTCCATGGAGGGACCTCTAACAAAGTCCATGGAGGGACCTCTAATACTGTCCATGAGGGGACCTCTAACACTGTCCATGAGAGGACCTCTATCACTGTCCATGAGGGGACCTCTAACACTGTCCATGGAGGGACCTTTAACACTGTCCATGGAGGGGCCTCTAACACTGTCCAAGAGGGGACCTCTAACACTGTCCATGGAGGGACCTCTAACACTGTCCATGGAGGGACCTTCAACACTGTCCATGGAGGGACCTCTAACACTGTTCAAGAGGGGACCTCTAACACTGTCCATGGAGGGACCTCTAACACTGTCCATGGGGGGACCTCTAACACTGTCCATGGGGGGACCTTTAACACTGTCCATGAGGGGACCTCTAACACTGTCCATGGAGGGACCTTTAACACTGTCCATGGAGGGACCTCTAACATTGTCCATGTAGGGACTCTCTAACACTGTCCATTGAGGGACCTCTAACACTGTCCATGGGGGGACCTCTAACACTGTCCATGGGGGGACCTTTAACACTGTCCATGAGGGAACCTCTAACACTGTCCCTGGAGGGACCTCTAACACTGTCCATGGAGGGACCTCTAACACTGTCCATGAGGGGACCTCTAACACTGTCCATGGGGGGACCTCTAACACTGTCCATGTGGGGACCTTTAACACTGTCCATGAGGGGACCTCTAACACTGTCCCTGGAGGGACCTCTAACACTGTCCATGGGGGGACCTCTAACACTGTCCATGTAGGGACTCTCTAACACTGTCCCTTGAGGGACCTCTAACACTGTCAATGAGGAGACCTCTAACACTGTCCATGGAGGGACCTCTAACACTGTCCATGGAGGGACCTCTAACACTGTCCATGAGGAGACCTCTAACACTGTCCATGGAGGGACCTCTAACACTGTCCATAAGGGGACCTCTAACACTGTCCATGGAGGGACCTCTAACACTGTCCATGAGGGGACCTCTAACACTGTCCATGGAGGGACCTCTAACACTGTCAATGTAGGGCCCTCTAACACTGTCCATGAGGAGACCTCTAACACTGTCCATGGAGGGACCTCTAACACTGTCCATGAGGGGACCTCTAACACTGTCCATTGTGTACAGGTGTACAGGTTCCTGAGCCTATTGGGCTCTATCATATCTACACTTGAAACTGTGTATGGAGTCAGCCTCCACCACATCACTTCCTAATGCATTCCATTTGTCAACTACTCTGACACTAAAAAAGTTCTTTCTAATATCTCTGTGGCTCATTTGGGCACTCAGTTTCCACCTGTGTCCCCTAGTGCGTGTGCCCCTTGTGTTAAACAGCCTGTCTTAATCAACCCTGTCAATTCCCTTGAGGATCTTGAATGTGGTGATCATGTCCCCCCTAACTCTTCTGTCTTCCAACGAAGTGAGGTTTAATTCCCGTAGTCTCTCCTCGTAGCTCATACCTCTCAGCTCGGGTACTAGGCTGGTGGCAAACCTTTGAACCTTTTCCATTTTAGTCTTATGCTTGACTAGATATGGACTCCATGCTGGTGCCGCATACTCCAGGATTGGTCTGACATATGTGGTATATAATGTTCTGAAAGATTCCTTACACAAGTTTCTAAAGGCCGTTCTTATGTTAGCCAACCTGGCATATGCTGCTGCTTTTATCCTCTTGATATGAGCATCAGGGGACAGGTCTGGCGTGATATCAACCCCCAGGTCTTTCTCTCTCTCGGACTCTTGAAGTATTTCATCTCCCAAGTGATACCTTGTATCTGGTCTCCTGCTTCCTACCCCTATCTTCATTACATTACATTTGCTTGGATTAAACTCTAATAGCCATTTGTTCGACCATTCCTGCAGCTTGTCCAGGTCTTCTTGAAGCCTCAAGCTGTCCTCCTCTGTCTTAATCCTTCTCATAATTGTGGCGTCGTCAGCAAACATTGAGAGGAATGAGTCTATACCCTCTGGGAGATCATTTACGTATATCAGAAACGGGATAGGTCCAAGTACAGAGCCTTATGGGACTCCATTGGTGACTTCACGCCAGTCTGAGGTCTCACCCCTCACTGTAACTCTCTGCTTTCTATTGTTTAGGTACTCCCTTATCCACTGGAGCGCCCTACCAGTTACTCCTGCCTGTTTCTCTAGCTTATGCATCAACCTTTTATGGGGTACTGTGTCAAAGGCTTTCCCACAGTCCAAAAAAATGCAGTCCGCCCACCCTTCTCTTTCTTGTTTAATCTTTGCCACCTGATCATAGAATTCTATCAATCCTGTAAGGCAAGATTTACCCTCCCTGAACCCATGTTGATGGGTTGTCACGAAGTCTCTTCTCTCCAGATGTGTTACTAGGTTTTTTCTCACAATCTTCTCCATCACCTTGCATGGTATACAAGTTAAGGACACTGGCCTGTAGTTCAGTGCCTCTTGTCTGTCACCCTTTTTGTATATTGGTACTACATTAGCAGTCTTCCATATTTCTGGTAGGTCCCCCGTTTCCAGTGACCTACTATACACTATGGAGAGTGGTAGGCAAAGTGCTCCTGCACACTCTTTCAATAACCCATGGCGAGATTCCATCCGGCCCAACAGCTTTTCTCACATCCAGCTCCAATAGGTGCTTCTTGACCTCATCTCTTGTAATTTCGAACCTATCCAAGGTCACCTGGTTTGCTGCCACCTCTTCTAGAGCCGCGACATCTCCCTGTTCTATTGTAAAGACCTCCTGGAACCTTTAGTTGACTTCTTCACACACCTCTTTGTCATTCTCTGTGTACCTGTCCTCGCCCACCCTAAGTTTTATCACCTGTTCCTTCACTGTTGTCTTCCTCCTGATGTGACTGTGTAGTAGCTTGGGTTCGGTATTGGCTTTATTGGCTATATCATTTACATACCTTTTCTCAGCTGCTCTTCTCACACTGACATACTCGTTCCTGGTTCTCTGGTATCTCTCTCTACTTTCTGGTGTTCTGTTATTACGGAAGTTCCTCTATGCCCTTTTGTTCTGATCCTTTGCTTTCATACATTCCTTGTTAAACCACGGATTCTTCCTTTGCTTCTCTGTTTTTTCCTGTCGGGCTGGGACAAACCTGCTTACAGCCTCCTGACATTTTTGGGTGACATAGTCCATCATGTCTTGTACGGACTTGGTTCCGAGTTCTGTGTCCCAATGTATATCCCATAGGAATTTATTCATTTCCTCATAGTTTCCCTTTCGGTATGCCAGCCCTTTGGTTCCCAGTTCTTTTTTGGGGGTGATAATTCCCAGCTCAACCAGGTACTCAAAGCTCAATACACTATGATCACTCATTCCCTAGGGGGCTTCCAACTTAACTTCCCTTATATCCGACTCATTTAGGGTAAATATCAGATCAAGCAAGGATGGTTCATCCCCTACTCTCATTCTTGTCGGTCCCTTGACGTGTTGACTTAGAAAGTTTCTTGTTGCCACATCCAGCAGCTTAGCTCTCCATGTGTCTGGGCCTCCATGTGGGTCTCTGTTCCCCCAATCTATTTTCCCATGGTTGAAGTCTTCCATGATTAGAAGTCTGGATCCGTTCCTGCTAGCCACAGAAACTGCTCTCTCTATTATATTGATGGTGGCCAAGTTGTTTCTATCATATTCCTGTCTGGGTCTTCTGTCATTTGGTGGGGGGTTATATATGACTACTATTATAATTTTCTGTCCTCCAGTTGCTATGGTGCCTGAAATGTAGTCACTGAAACCTTCACAGTTCTGAATTACCATCTCTTCGAAACTGTGTGTGTGTGTGTGTGTGTGTGTGTGTGTGTGTGTGTGTGTGTGTGTGTGTGTGTGTGTGTGTGTGTGTGTGTGTGTGTGTGTGTGTGTGTTTGTGTGTGTGTGTGTGTGTGTGTGTGTGTGTGTGTGTGTGTGTGTGTGTGTGTGCTCACCTAGTTGTGCTCACCTAGTTGTGCCTGCAGGATCGAGCATTGACTCTTGGATCCCGCCTTTCGAGCATCGGTTGTTTACAGCAATGACTCCTGTCCCATTTCCCTATCATACCTGGTTTTAAAATTATGAATAGTATTTGCTTCCACAACCTGTTCCTGAAGTGCATTCCATTTCCCCACTACTCTCACGCTAAAAGAAAACTTCCTAACATCTCTATGACTCATCTGAGTTTCAAGCTTCCATCCATGTCCCCTCATTCTGTTACTATTCCGTGTGAACATTTCGTCTATGTCCACTCTGTCAATCCCTCTGAGTATCTTATACGTTCCTATCATGTCCCCCCTCTCCCTTCTTCTTTCTAGTGTCGTAAGGCACAGTTCCCTCAGGCGCTCCTCATACCCCATCCCTCGTAGCTCTGGGACGAGTCTCGTTGCAAACCTCTGAACCTTTTCCAGTTTCATTATATGCTTCTTCAGATGGGGACTCCATGATGAGGCGGCATACTCTAAAACTGGCCTCACGTAGGCAGTGTAAAGCGCCCTAAATGCCTCCTTACTTAGGTTTCTGAATGATGTTCTAACTTTTGCCAGTGTAGAGTACGCTGCTGTCGTTATCCTATTTATATGTGCCTCAGGAGATAGATTAGGTGTTACGTCCACCCCAGGTCTCTTTCACGCGTCGTCACAGGTAGGCTGTTCCCCTTCATTGTGTACTGTCCCTTTGGTCTCCTATCTCCTAGTCCTATTTCCATAACTTTACATTTGCTCGTGTTGAATTCCAGTAGCCATTTCTCTGTGTGTGTGTGTGTGTGTGTGTGTGTGTGTGTGTGTGTGTGTGTGTGTGTGTGTGTGTGTGTGTGTGTGTGTGTGTGTGTGTGCGTGCGTGCTCGCGCGCGCACTTACCTGTGTGCCCTCTCGGATGAGCAGTTGGAGGTGAGGGCCGAGGTCGTCGTGTTGGTCGACAACCACCAACCAGGTCGCCCGAGGCGACTCCAGGGACCCGGCCCGCACCTGTGGAGGTCACATGTTAGGCCGAGAGTGGCAATATTACCTACGTTATTATCCTTTACAACACAATCGGGATTGGATATAAGCTTCCAGGTCTGACGTAGACATGACGTGCTTAAATGGCCACAGGACACACACACCAAGTAGCAGAGTACACACATCAAGTAGCAGAGTACACACATCAAGTATCAGAGTACACACACTAAGTAGCAGAGTACACACACCAAGTATCAGAGTACACACACCAAGTATCAGAGTACACACATCAAGTAGCAGAGTACACACATCAAGTATCAGAGTACACACATCAAGTATCAGAGTACACACATCAAGTATCAGAGTACACACACCAAGTATCAGAGTACACACACCAAGTATCAGAGTACACACATCAAGTATCAGAGTACACACATCAAGTATCAGAGTACACACATCAAGTATCAGAGTACACACATCAAGTATCAGAGTACACACATCAAGTATCAGAGTACACACACCAAGTATCAGAGTACACACATCAAGTATCAGAGTACACACATCAAGTATCAGAGTACACACATCAAGTATCAGAGTACACACACCAAGTATCAGAGTACACACATCAAGTATCAGAGTACACACATCAAGTATCAGAGTACACACATCAAGTGGCAGAGTACACACATCAAGTAGCAGAGTACACACATCAAGTATCAGAGTACACACATCAAGTATCAGAGTACACACATCAAGTATCAGAGTACACACATCAAGTAGCAGAGTACACACATCAAGTATCAGAGTACACACATCAAGTATCAGAGTACACACATCAAGTGGCAGAGTACACACATCAAGTAGCAGAGTACACACATCAAGTATCAGAGTACACACATCAAGTATCAGAGTACACACATCAAGTAGCAGAGTACACACATCAAGTATCAGAGTACACACATCAAGTATCAGAGTACACACATCAAGTATCAGAGTACACACATCAAGTAGCAGAGTACACACATCAAGTATCAGAGTACACACATCAAGTATCAGAGTACACACATCAAGTATCAGAGTACACACATCAAGTAGCACAGTACACACATCAAGTATCAGAGTACACACATCAAGTATCAGAGTACACACATCAAGTATCAGAGTACACACATCAAGTAGCAGAGTACACACATCAAGTATCAGAGTACACACATCAAGTGGCAGAGTACACACACCAAGTAGCAGAGTACACACATCAAGTAGCAGAGTACACACATCAAGCATCAGAGTACACACATCAAGTATCATAGTACACACACCAAGTATCAGAGTACACACATCAAGTATCAGAGTACACACATCAAGTAGCAGAGTACACACATCAAGTGGCAGAGTACACACACACCAAGTAGCAGAGTACACACATCAAGTAGCAGAGTACACACATCAAGCAGCAGAGTACACACATCAAGTAGCAGAGTACACACACCAAGTATCAGAGTACACACATCAAGTAGCAGAGTACACACATCAAGTATCAGAGTACACACACACACCAAGTAGCAGAGTACACACATCAAGTAGCAGAGTACACACACTAAGTAGCAGAGTACACACATCAAGTAGCAGAGTACACACACCAAGTATCAGAGTACACACATCAAGTAGCAGAGTACACACACCAAGTATCAGAGTACACACACCAAGTGGCAATGTACACACACCAAGTATCAGAGTACACACATCAAGTATCAGAGTACACACATCAAGTATCAGAGTACACACATCAAGTAGCAGAGTACACACACCAAGTATCAGAGTACACACATCAAGTATCAGAGTACACACATCAAGTATCAGAGTACACACATCAAGTAGCAGAGTACACACACCAAGTGGCAGAGTACACACACCAAGTGGCAGAGTACACACGCCAAGTATCAGAGTACACACACCAAGTATCAGAGTACACACATCAAGTATCAGAGTACACACATCAAGTAGCAGAGTACACACATCAAGCATCAGAGTACATACATCAAGTATCAGAGTACACACATCAAGTAGCAGAGTACACACATCAAGCATCAGAGTACACACATCAAGTAGCAGAGTACACACACCAAATATCAGAGTACACACATCAAGTAGAAGAGTACACACATCAAGTATCGGAGTACACACATCAAGTAGCAGAGTACACACATCAAGTATCAGAGTACACACATCAAGTATCAGAGTACACACATCAAGTATCAGAGTACACACATCAAGTAGCAGAGTACACACATCAAGTAGCAGAGTACACACACCAAATATCAGAGTACACATATCAAGTAGCAGAGTACACACACCAAGTATCAGAGTACACACATCAAGTATCAGAGTACACACATCAAGTATCAGAGTACACACATCAAGTAGCAGAGTACACACATCAAGTATCAGAGTACACACATCAAGTAGCAGAGTACACACACCAAATATCAGAGTACACACATCAAGTAGCAGAGTACACACATCAAGTATCAGAGTACACACATCAAGTATCAGAGTACACACATCAAGTAGCAGAGTACACACACCAAATATCAGAGTACACACACCATGTATCAGAGTACACACATCAAGTAGCAGAGGACACACACCAAATATCAGAGTACACACACATCAAGTAGCAGAGTACACACATCAAGTATCAGAGTACACACATCAAGTAGCAGAGTACGCACATCAAGTATCAGAGTACACACATCAAGTATCATAGTACACACATCAAGTAGCAGAGTACACACACTAAGTAGCAGAGTACACACACCAAGTAGCAGAGTACACACACTAAGTAGCAGAGTACACACACCAAGTAGCAGAGTACACACACCAAGTAGCAGAGTACACACATCAAGTATCAGAGTACACACACCAAGTATCAGAGTACACACACCAAGTAGCAGAGTACACACACCAAGTAGCAGAGTACACACATCAAGTAGCAGAGTACACACATCAAGTATCAGAGTACACACACCAAGTAGCAGAGTACACACACTAAGTAGCAGAGTACACACACCAAGTAGCAGAGTACACACACCAAGTAGCAGAGTACACACATCAAGTATCAGAGTACACACACCAAGTATCAGAGTACACACACCAAGTAGCAGAGTACACACACCAAGTAGCAGAGTACACACACCAAGTAGCAGAGTACACACACCAAGTAGCAGAGTACACACATCAAGTAGTACACCACATCATTTCCTAGTGCATTCCATTTATTAACTACTCTGACACCGAAAAAAATCTTTCTAACGTCTCTGTGGCTCATCTGGGTACTAAGTTTCCACCTGTGTCTCCTTGTTCGTGTCCCACTCGTGCTGAAGAGTTTGTCTTTGTTCACCCTGTCAATTCCCCTGAGAATTTTGTAGGTGGTTATTATGTCTCCCCTTACTCTTCTGTTTTCCAGGGATGTGAGGTTCAGCTTCTTTAGCCTTTTCTCGTAGCTCAATCCTCTCAGTTACGGGACGAGCCTGGTGGCATACCGCTCAATCTTCTCTAACTTTGCCTTGTGTTTAACTATGTATGGACTCCAGGCTGGAGCTGCATATTCCAGGATTGGTCTGACATGACCACCAGCAGGTGTGGTGGTGTAGGTGAGCCTGAGTTACTACCAGCAGGTGTGGTGGTGTAGGTGAGCCTGAGTGACCACCAGCAGGTGTGGTGGTGTAGGTGAGCCTGAGTTACTACCAGCAGGTGTGGTGGTGTAGGTGAGCCTGAGTGACCACCAGCAGGTGTGGTGGTGTAGGTGAGCCTGAGTTACTACCAGCAGGTGTGGTGGTGTAGGTGAGCCTGAGTGACCACCAGCAGGTGTGGTGGTGTAGGTGAGCCTGAGTGACCACCAGCAGGTGTGGTGGTGTAGGTGAGCCTGAGTTACTACCAGCAGGTGTGGTGGTGTAGGTGAGCCTGAGTGACCACCAGCAGGTGTGGTGGTGTAGGTGAGCCTGAGTTACTACCAGCAGGTGTGGTGGTGTAGGTGAGCCTGAGTGACCACCAGCATGTATGGTGGTGTAGGTGAGCCTGAGTGACAACCAGCAGGTGTGGTGGTGTAGGTGAGCCTGAGTGACCACCAGCATGTATGGTGGTGTAGGTGAGCCTGAGTGACCACCAGCAGGTGTGGTGGTGTAGGTGAGCCTGAGTGACCACCAGCAGGTGTGGTGGTGTTGGTGAGCCTGAGTGACAACCAGCAGGTGTGGGTGATGACGGTGACAAAGATTATGGCGCCAAAATAGATTGTCTACCATCGAGGTCAAGGTCGTGCGTGACGTGATGACTGGCTGAGCCAGGTGGAGATGGAGACTGAGGGTGAAGGGCGTCTCGTGACCGGACAGGGTGGAGGTATGAAGGTTTTTACCTAAGTTTGCCTGAGGGACGCCATCTCTCTAGTGACTTCAAGTGGACAGGAAACCTTCGGCTTGTCAAAGATCCCCCCCCTTCTTCCTGAATTGTTTCTGAGGATTTTTTCCAACTGTTTTATTAAATCCAGTAATGTATCAATCTCCTGCGGGTAGATGGTTCCCTGGGTGTTTATCTCTACCAGCAGGGATATCCGGCGCTGCCCGGGTCTGTCTCTTCACTCTCTCTCTATTTCTCTCTTTATTTCTCTATATCTCTAATTCACTCTATTTATGTTTTTTTCCTCATTTCTCTCTCTGTCTTTCTCTTTATCTCTTTTTCTTAATGAGATTATGTTTTTTTAGTGCTGTTAAATGACGTACCTAGTGAAGCTGCAACCAAGAGCTGTTATCCTGCCTCAGCTCATCTGAAGCCTGTTTCTAAAGACTCATTTACTTCATGAGATTATTTTTTTAATCATAAGAACTGAATTTGATTTGAATCTAAGTATCACACACATACAAGGAACAGGATGAGCCTGTAGCCAACTGTGTGCCAGACCTCTCATGTGATCAGTTAACATGATCTCATCTCCCGTGTATTAACCTGTTGAGCGAACAAGTTCCAAATGCGAGTCAGGTTAGGAATGAATGATTGAGTGATGTTCTTCGAGAAAGGCAGTGTCATCATGAGACTGTTGATGGCTGAGAGCCCTGTGTTATGGATACTAAATATTGGTTGTCCATAAAGTTGTGTTAGGTGCAGAACTTTGAGAATGTTGGCCTTATATATAACAGTAAGTTCACCAACATCACGATGGTGGCTCAGACCGTTCCCACCAGACTGGTTAAGACTGACTGGGTCAAGACAAGACTTTGCCCGAAACGCTATGAGTATTAGTGGCTTTAGGTATTGTAAGTACTAACTTTATCTATAAATCCAACATTATGTTTGTAAATCAACTATGCATGTACTTTTCCTGAGTAAAAATTTATTTATTATATTTACTATTATTTAGAGATGAGCCTTTTTGCCCGTCTCTCCACTTTTTTCAAACTTATAATGAATGAGAGCAGTCAACCCAGTGGCTGAGGTGCCTCACGGTTGTCAGTTTCCTGGCTGTCTTGTGGGCGAGGTTAAGCATGTGGCTCTTCAATGTCATCGATGAGTCACACTTCCTTCCCAGTATGTCAATTTCATATTTGAACTCTAGTTTTTTTCCACCCATTTGTAAGCCTGTGCAATTTACAACATGCAGTTTTCATTTCTGTCTCTTTCTCTCTCCAAAAATATTAGTAACAACACAATAAGACCAAGTATCAGTATGTCTTTATATACATAATGACATATTCAAAGAATGTGAAAGCTTCCTTTTGGCTTCGAGGGTTGTGGGTCTTCCTTCGGCGTTTTCAGGCAGAAGGAGAAGAGGACCGAGGGCTGTTTTATGGTACTATGGCCAAAAAATGAATAGCAGAAAATTTCTGTTGAATTTCCCAAGATCCATGTATAATGTTATATAATATTATACAGCCCATCCAACTGCACAATAAATCTTAGTGTTATCTGCAGATTTGATGCTGTGGTTTGTAATATTCTCATCAATGTCATTAATGTATATGAGAAAAAGTGTTGCCCCAAGATGGACCTCAGTGGTACCCCACTCACCACATTTCTCCAGTCAGATTCACTTCATTGGACGAAAGGACGTAAATTTTTGGACGTCCCATTCTTTTAACCATTGTTTTATCCATTCTAGTATCTTACCATTTATTCTGCATGGTTGTAATTTCCTTGCCAGTCTTTCATGTGGTACTTTATCAAAGCATTTGAGAAGTCTGTGTAAACTACATCTACCAGACCCGCTTCCCCTCCTGCCCGTTGCCGTCGTGAGGGGGCTTAGTGGGCGGCTGCCGGAGTGTGATGCTCTTTGGGACGGCTTGTCCTCTGTCCTTTTGAAGCCGTATGCTCCTGCTGCTGTCCTCTCCAATTTTACTGGTAGATTTTTCCTCTTCCTCATGTTTCATTTTTCCTTTCCACCTCTTATTCTCTCAGATTGTTCTCTTCATGCCGACTTTTTGCCATTCTTGAATGTTCTTTCTGTTGTCTTCTGTTTTGATGCCGGATGTTTGGGAAGGCACACTCTCACCCGTAGAACTGTGGTACCCGACGTTATCGAGCGAGGGGACGCTTTTATTGTCAAACTTTCCCTTCGTTGCTGAGCCCGATCTCGACGGACGGCTCTTAAGGTGACGATTGCTAGGTGTCTACCCATGATGCACCTCTGTGGCGGGGTTGAGCCCCAAGCCTCCAGCAGTGACCTCCTCATCACCTGGCGTGACTCCATCTCTCGTTGTCACAACTGTGCCTTTCACCCCCTCGCTTACCAGTGGTGCTCGGCACCATCACCTCTGCACTCGCATGCGCACGATTCCTTCCTGATCTAATACATTCCAAGCTTTGCTTGGTCCTACTACGTGGACTAAGAATTTTGATCATAGTCATGTTGACGCTGCTCATCCTGATGATTTATTTCTCCATTTGTAGATTCGGTGGATATGTTTGTCATCTTTAACCCCACTTGTGCTGGTACACGTGTTGTTGCAGCCCCTTCTCAGGAAGCGGCTCACACTTGGCTTCATTGTACTGCATTCGGGCGACCCATGTTCGGATTTCCAAAAATGCCTGGTAGAATACAAGCTTTGATACAGATATTCTCCCGCACCATGTTGCGACTTGTGACTGGGAACTTAAAGACTGCCACGAGGATATTAAATATATCCTTGAGTTCCAAGGCCATTCTATCCTCCAGATATATACCTTCACTCGACCCCCTCGTGGTCGTGGTCGTCAGCCTCTTCGCGTTGTGAAGGTTACGTTTGATAGTAAGTCCCTTCCCTCTTCCGCCATTCTTGCTGGTGCCAGATGCTTCGTTCAGAAGTACATTCCCTCTTCTCGCCTCTGCAGCAGGTGCTGGAGATATGGACCTGGTCCCTTCAGGTGAACAGGTGAGGTGTCTCTATGCCCCCTTGTGTGGAGCCGCGGGTTATTCTAAGACGGAGTGCTCTTCTTCCCAAGCTCTGCATCAATTGCGGTGACGCCCATCCTGCCTTCTCCCGCACATGTGTGCATTACAAGTTTCAGAAAGCCATCCTCAGTTTGAAACATCGTGATCATTTGTCTTTTCCCGAAGCCAGACGCAAGGTTCGCCATCGTCCCTCTTTCTCTGACATGTCTTATGCTCGTGTGTTGGGTTCCACTTCTTCTTGCCCTCTCCCACTTTTTCAGTTTCGCAACCGTTACCAGGCCTTCGATCCGGACACCACCAACACCAGCTCGTCTGCTCCTTTGCGTTCTGAGCCAGAGGATATTCATCCTGGTTCTCCGTTTGGTGTTTCCTTCCTTCCTTCCCAGTCTTCATTGTCTCCTGTGCCCTCTTTCCCTTCTCGCCGCTCTCCTTCTCAGCCCTCCCCTCTGCCTCTTGGTCCCCCTCACCGCCTGTCTGTTCAGACCATTGTCCATCCTCCTCCAAGTGTTCTTCACAAAGAAAATAAATTAAAATAACACAAGGGAAAAATTACATGAAGCATTACGGATAAAAGTACCCAAAAGGGCCACACACACAAGGCAGAAGCCCACATTACCAGGAGCACAGCACCGGAGCACGCAGGAACCGGTGGAACAAACGAAAAGATACATACACATACACACCACAAAAAACGCCCACACACAAAAAAAAAACAACGGAACACGCAGGATCCGGCAAAGGAACACAACACACACACAACAAGGACACACACACAAGGAGCAACACAAAAGCACAGCGCAGGCAAACACACACAACGCACCGCCGAGGAAGCCCTCAGGGGGCAGGGGGAATACCCACAACCCAAACGCCCAAATGACCCAAGAAGCCCTCCCCCCCAAATCCATCGACACCACACCAAAACACAAATCAAACCCCCGACCCCCCACCAACCCCAAAGCATCACCCTGAACATACGCGTCAGTGAACCAATCAGCAAACCTCATCGGAAAAGCACGCCGCAACCACCACCATGTGAAACGCAAACGCCCCCGCAGAAAACCCAGAATCCGGCGAACCCCATAGCCCTCCAAACGCCCAACCCACACGCAAAACACATAATCCGCAATCAAGACACTCAGAGTGTTCCGAAGCCGCCCGGAGCCCTGAGGAAACGAAAGAAACAGGAACCGTAAAACATCCCCCTCAAACCCGAGCCCACAGAACACCGCAATCACATCACGCAACCAAGCAACTAAACCCTGTATCCTCTCACAAAAATAAAACACATGTAACTGCGTCTCAACCAATCCACAATGTGCACATGTCGCGGAAGAACGCAACCCAAGCATACACAAACGATCATTCGACGGCAAGGACTCGTGCAGCATCCGAAAGAGAAACTCCCGCTGCTGCAGAGCCAAATGCCGCCCACCCAAGACCGACCAAATCCCTCCCCAATCCCAGCATGGAAACAAACCCTCAACCCGATGGCTCACACGACGAAGGAGAACCCCATAACCCCCCCCCCGACACGACAGGGACAAAAACCCAGGAACACGACAGAGCTTCTGCAGAATCCCAACTGCCCACGAATACACAGCAGGTGTACAAAAGGCGACCTCACACCCAGCCCCTAACTCAAGCAAATAGCTAAACCGAACCGAACAGAAATAAATCCCAAGCGCACCGAGGCCCCCAGCCACCCCCAAATACTGACGCAACGACACCCAAAACAAAGCCAATGCCTTGGTAAAAACATCAGGGATGCCAACACTCCCCTCCTCCACCCGCAAAACCATGGAGGAGCGACGAACCGGATGATACTTCCCACACCACACATACCGATAGACTCTGCACTCCAACCTATGAGCACGCCGCCGATCCAGGGGGAAGCACTGAGCCAAAAACCACACCCTCGAAAGAACTTTGCTAGTAACAACAATCGCCCGCTGATAAACCGTCAATGGACGCGAGGATAACAAACCAACCGCCACCTCAACCGACCGAGACACCGCATCCCAATTCCACTCCAAGGATTGGGCATACGAGCTAAACCAAGTAATTCCGAGAACCCGAAGCGACCTGACCACCGGAAACCACGACCCCGCCCACACTGAACGGGAAGTCCAGCTCCCCAGCCCCATCAGACAGGACTTATCCCTATTAACAAGGGCCCCAGTGGCCAGCTCAAAACGCCGAACAAGGTCCTGAACCGCAACCACAGAGCCATCGATCGCCACAAACAGAACCGTATCGTCAGCATACCCACAGATCGGTAAACAGAGACCAGCAGGCAGCCTCGGAGGAACCACCAAAGCACATGACTTAACCGCACGAAACAAAGGCTCCTGAAAAATAACATAAAGGAGCATAGAAAAGGGACACCCTTGCCGCACCGAGCGGCTAACGGCAAAGGGGGCACTAAAAAAACAATTAATGCACACACGACTATGACAGCGGGCATACAACATACGAACCCAAGAAAGAAACAACGGAGGAAACCCGAACCTCTCCATAGCCTGCAGCACAAAGCCCATCGACACACGGTCGAATGCCTTTGACCAATCTAAGCTGAGCATCGCCGCAGGTAGGCGAAGCTCAGAGGCACACAGAAGCACATCACGTAAAAGATCATTGCACTGAAGCAAAGACATACCCGGAATGCCACAAAATTGCTCAACCGAAACCACAGAACCAATAACATCCCGACACCGACCTGCCAGCAACTTCGAGACAACCTTATAATCAACATTTAACAGGGTGATCGGCCTCCAATTCGACAGAAAACGCAAATCACCTGGCTTCGGAAGCAACCTCACAACCCCATCATAATGGGATGCGGGTAAGGAACAGGTCAGGAAACAAAATCGCACCACCTCCAAAAAAGCCTCCCCAATCACATCCCAGAAAGTCACATAAAATTCCACAGGGAGCCCATCCGAGCCAGGCACTCTGCCGGAACGGAAAGACCGCACCACATCCCAGAGCTCAGCCGACGACACGCCCCTCACCAAAGCGGAACAACCCGCAGCCGACAAACCAGGTGAGCAGTGACGCAAAAAGAAAGCAGCCAAATCCTCATCCACCCCTACCTCCCCATACAGCGCTCCCAATTCCTGCTGCACATACAACAGGACCCCATCCGTGTTAGACAAAACAGAACCGTCCGGACGCTGGAGACCGGTGAAAAGAACCGAGTCCCGAAGGGCTTTCTCCTTCCGCAAAAGAAAAGGAGAAAGCCGTTCACCAGACACACGCTCGTCAACACGAGCCCGCACCCGAACCCCTTCTGCCAACTCCTCCCGCAAACCACAAATGCGCTCCTTACACACCGAAATAGCATCAAAACAATCAGCCCCACCATTTAGCAACACATACAACCGAGTCAACCGCGCCTGAAGAAAGCGCAACAAACCAAACCGCCCTGCCGCCTCACGCCTCGCAACCACAACAAAAAAGGACTTGCATTTCACCTTGCACCACTCCCACCAGTCCAACACAGACGAAAACTCGCACTTGCGAGCAACAAGCCCGACCCACCACCCACGAAACGCCTCACGCACCCAAGGACAACGCAACAACCGACAATTCAACTTCCACCAACCCCTCCCCACACGAACCTGACTATGAACAGCAACACGCACCACAACCAAACAATGATCAGAAAAGGCAACAGGAACCGTACGAAACGCAAAAACAGAGCCCTCCCGCCCATGAACATAAAAACGATCCAGCCTGGAACACGCCCCTCGCGCAGCAAAGGTGAATTCCAAATCGCCCCCAAACATGAGAGCAGCATCACGAAACCCACAACTCTGTAAGGTGGAGACCAACGCCCGAGAAACATTCTGCGGATGCGCACTATTGCAATCCCGTGCGAGAGTGACACAATTAAAATCGCCCCAAAAAACCATGTCCCTTGTGTCATGACGCAAGAAGTGTAACAGCCCACCCTGGAAAACTCCTCCCTCTCCTTGCGACGCGCCGTGCCAGAAGGAGCATACACAGTCAATAAGGGAATATCCACCCCGAGGTACCGCACACGAGCGAACAACACCCGGCCATCTTCATCCATCTCCGTGTGAAGCACGGAAATGGACGCCCTCCGGGAGAACAGCATCAGCGTGCCCCCAAAGGACATCCTCGGCGGATTAAGCACTACATGAAAATCATCAGTCAACCCAGACAAAGCACTCAAGTCACGCACATTATGCTCCTGAATAAAGGCTACATCTACACGTTGCTCACGAAGCACAGCCACCAAGCCCATCTGCACAGCCAAGTCACGCAATCCACGCACATTCAGCGTCGCACAAGTCAGAGAGGGCGCCATCAGGAAGGCAATGAGGACCCCACAACTCCACAGCCCCCGTAGGTGGAGCAGAGCCCCCCACATGGGAGGCAGAAGGAACAGTAGGCGCACCATCTGGCAACCCTGCAGAGGAGGGCCCCACAGGAACGTCGGCGCTAGCACTCTTTGTAGACTTTGTAAACTTCAACGTCAGCGCATCCCGTCCAGGACCTTCCACACCAGAGGACACCACCCACTGATCAACCGCAACTGCTCCTGGGGCGTCACTGCCCCCAGAGGGGGCCCCGGGTGCAACAGACCGCATCAGGCCACCAGAGGGAGGAGGAGGAGGGGCGCACGCCACAGCAGCTCCAGCCGTAGACCCCCCTCGCTTAATGGGAGGACCTTTGTCAGAGGAATGCGCCCGTGCCTCCCGCTTACGACGGGGCTGGTCCGACGTCGCGACCGGTGAAGGCCCTCTAGAGCCACGAGAGGACCGCAGCACCTCCGGAGCAGCAGCAACCACGTCGGATGAACGGCCACCAGACGAAGGAGCAACCCCACACGAAGGGCCTGCAGGATCGTCACTCCCACCTACACACGATGGAGCAGCTTCCACAGACGTACCTGTCTCCATGGCAGCAACATCTGAAGCCCGATGAACCTCCGCAGTGACGACGTGCACAGGAAGTGGGGGCGCCACATCAGACACCAACGAGCCAGGTAGGCCAAACTGTTGAACAGCCGGAGTAGGATCAGTTGAAGCAGAAGGCACCAACAACGAGGAGGGGCCGCGGGGGACAAACACGGACTCTGCACCACCTGGCTTGGCCCCCCCAACCCCCAAGGGGGAAAAATCACCCTCCTGGAAGATAGCTGGTTCCCCCATCCCGGAAGCAGTGCAACCGGCCGCAAGATGCCCTCGCAAACCACACCGAAAACAGGTGCGTGGTTGATCCTCATAGAAAACCCGCATGTTAAAGCCGTAGAACTTGACCTGAGAAGGAATATCACGCGTCAAACGCATGCCAAGGGTCCGCACATTGGTCCTCAAGCCCGACAGGCGGCCTGAGCGGAGGCAGGTTATACGGTGAGTGAATACAGTACCGTACCGAGAGAAGCAGGTGCGAAGGACCTCCTCGGGAAAGTCCAAGGGAACTCCATGGATGCTGACAAACGTCGGCGCCACACACCGGTCCGACACCTCCACAGTACCAGCAGAGCCCGGGAGCAGATGAGAACGCCCAGCAAAATCACTCACAAAACGCTGACACGGACCAGGGGCAGAGAACTTGATCACCACACGCTTGTCAGAGATCTTCTCAAGGCCGTAAACAGTGAGCAGGTCCACCTGGAAAACATCCAAAAGCGTCACTTCCACCAACGCCCAATCAGCAGCCGCCGAGAACTCCAATCCTGCGGAATCCACCCTCCGAATCCGCGTCACCGACGACGCCATAACGCCAGCAGCCCACACAGGCTAGCCGGCACACCACACACCAACAACAGCGACCTGCTCGCACCAGACGTCAGCCAACAACTGAGAGAGCGCCAACGCCGTGACCGCACCCTGCAACGAGCAAGCAGCCAATCATGGGCCAATTGGCTGCATCTGATGGGCCAATTACCTTCCGACACCGACACTATCCCTACTCTCCCTCCCATTTCAGTGGAGGAGTCACCTGTCCCTACTATGGATGTTCCCTTGGCCCTTGCTCCGGTGCCCCCTCCTGTTTCTGTCCTTCTCTCTCCCGATTCCCTTGACCGCCGCTCTCCTATGCCTCCTCCCGGTCCTGACTCTGTCAGTCTGCCTCTGGTCTGTCCTCCCGCTTCCTTATCACCATTATCTTTGCTAGCTTTGCCTATGCCCTGTTACACTGATTTCACTGATCCTGGTTCTGATTTTACTTAGTCTACTGTGTTCTTCTTTGCCTTTGTTTCTTCCTTGTTATCTCTGCTTCTGTTCTCTCTCTTTTGTCTATGTCTGTTCTTCAATGGAATATACATGGTTTTTATGCCAACTTCCATTAACTCCAACTTCTGATCACGCAGTTTTCACTGCTTTACGTTCTTTGGTATGATTTGACTGCGTTTTGTACGTGATTTCAGTTTTTATGTTTTGAATTTTTTCCATAAAGCATGAGCTGGAACTTATCTTCATTAAAAGCCATTTCACTTTCTGTGGTCCATTGAAGGACCTGATTTACATCAGTTTGGAGGTTTTCCGTGTCCTCTATGTTGTTTACTCTCATAAAAATAGTCAAGCGTAGTGGTGTCAAGCGCAAAGGATGATACTATGGTTTCTGTCCTTGTCTGTGTCTGATATGAAAATGAGAAAGAGTACTTGAGCAAGCACAATACCCTGGGGGGACTGCTCTCATCCCGTTGATTTTACTCATCACGGTCCAGATTTTACTTTGTGGACAATTACACACTGGGTTCTGTTAGTTAGGAAATTTTAGATCCATCTGCCTATTTTTCCGGTGGTTCCTCTTGAACGCATTTTGTATGAAATAACACCATGATCACATTTAGCGAAGGCTTCTACGAAATCTGTGTATATTACGTCAGCGTTTTGTCTTCCATGACATCTAGCGCCATGACATAGTGGGCCAGCAACTGTGATAGGCAACAGGCCCTGGAGAGTATATAAGATTTGTAGCTCAGATAAAGTATCTCATCATGAGATGATTTTGGGGTTTAGCGTCCCCGCGGCCCACTCTTCAACCAGGCCTCTTTTTTTTGGTACACATCCCCAGGAAGCAGCCCGTAGCAGCTGTCTAACTCCCAGGTACCTATTTACTGCTAGGTGTACAGGGAAATCAGGGTGAAAGAGACTCTGCCCATTTGTTTCTACCTTCACCGCGGATCGAACATGTAACCTCAGGACTACGAATCCCCAAGCAGTCCACTAAGCTGTGAGGCCCCCCTATGTGGATAAGTGGATAGTTATACGATGTATGTGGATAGTTAAACCATGTCTGGTATAACTATCCACATACATAAAATGGATGATCTCCTCCATTTTAAATTGAATAAGTTGAGGCAGAAGGCAACTAGCTGCAAGAGGTCAGGTCATACTGACCTCACTTAACAAGGCTGGGAGAGGTACCACCTCAACACTCCCGCTTATGTTTCGTGCACCTAGGGAAGGACCAATCAGGTGACAGGTCGGGTAGAAGCTACATTTTGATTGGTGTATCAGTATAGGGGTTCAGTGAAGTGAATGATGTAGGTTTTTTCTTAATAAAAGAACTGATATGTACAAGTTAAAAGCAAAATAAACAAATTATCAAAAATACACAGCAATTAAATACCTGGAATCCAGCAGACAACGGAGCCCATCAACAACAGTCCGCACTTCATTTTCTAAGAAAGAAGAACATTCACAGAAACAACTAGTCAGTCACACCCACTCCACACGAAACAAACCAAATCACCAAATACAGTTCGTTCAAAATTACACTTCAAGCTCCAGACGTACTCGTTAGAGGGAGGTTTGATCAACACGTAGCCTAAACACATTGAATATGAAAGTACCGAATGAAGAAGGCACAGGAAAATGTAATATTAAAAACATTTAAACACTCACAACAAAAATCAGAACATTTACAACACACCACAATTGTTAAAACCACTAACACACAATCTATATAATTTCTCTACATGCAAAACAACCCAAAACTATTTATCATACAATACAAAACCTATAAAATGCACACAGAAACAGAAGTAAGGTGATACTCTTATTAAATAATGGCAAATACAGAGTGCCATACGTAAGAGCAACACCTGTTACAATACACTATTTGAAAACTGAGAGGAAGAATTAATCAAATGTACAAATGTAAACAAAGACAAATTGCATTCATAATCATCAAAAACAGTCAATCATCAAAATACAAAACTATCTAAAGAGAAAACGCCTCTCAGCCAGGAATGTCACATAGAATATTTTCTAGACATAAAAATTAAATACACTAGACATCCTTGTGATGAACGTTTACAGCGTTCACAACGGCTTATCTGCCCACAACGGAGAGGGCCGTGCATGCGCTCCACGACTGGACCTTTCTTTCCCTGTGACAATTTCACTCCTTCACATGAAATTTCCCCGCTCCTCCACCACCACACTCCACTGTCCCAGATACACCGCTCCTCCACCACCACACTCCACTGTCCCAGATACACCGCTCCTCCACCACCACACTCCACTGTCCCAGATACACTGCTCCTCCACCACCACACTCCACTGTCCCAGATACACCGCTCCTCCGCCACCACACTCCACTGTCCCAGATACACCGCTCCTCCGCCACCACACTCCACTGTCCCAGATACACCGCTCCTCCGCCACCACACTCCACTGCACTGCTCCTCCACCACCACACTCCACTGTCCCAGATACACCGCTCCTCCGCCTCCACACTCCACTGTCCCAGATACACCGCTCCTCCGCCTCCACACTCCACTGTCCCAGATACACCGCTCCTCCGCCACCACACTCCACTGTCCCAGATGCACTGCCTCTCCACCACCACACTCCACTGTCCCAGATACACCGCTCCTCCGCCTCCACACTCCACTGTCCCAGATACACTGCCACTCCACCACCACACTCCACTGTCCCAGATACACCGCTCCTCCACCACTACACTCCACTGTCCCAGATACACCGCTCCTCCGCCTCCACACTCCACTGTCCCAGATACACCGCTCCTCCGCCACCACACTCCACTGTCCCAGATACACCGCTCCTCCGCCACCACACTCCACTGTCCCAGATACACCGCTCCTCCGCAACCACACTCCACTGCACTGCTCCTCCACCACCACACTCCACTGTCCCAGATACACCGCTCCTCCGCCTCCACACTCCACTGTCCCAGATACACCGCTCCTCCGCCTCCACACTCCACTGTCCCAGATACACCGCTCCTCCGCCACCACATTCCACTGTCCCAGATGCACTGCCTCTCCACCACCACACTCCACTGTCCCAGATACACCGCTCCTCCGCCTCCACACTCCACTGTCCCAGATACACTGCCTCTCCACCACCACACTCCACTGTCCCAGATACACCGCTCCTCCGCCTCCACACTCCACTGTCCCAGATACACCGCTCCTCCGCCTCCACACTCCACTGTCCCAGATACACCGCTCCTCCACCACCACACTCCACTGCACCGCTCCTCTGCCACCACACTCCACTGCACTGCTCCTCCACCACCACACTCCACTGTCCCAGATACACCGCTCCTCCGCCACCAGACTCCACTGCACCGCTCCTCCGCCACCACATTCCACTGTCCCAGATGCACTGCCTCTCCACCACCACACTCCACTGTCCCAGATACACCGCTCCTCCACCACCACACTCCACTGTCCCAGATACACCGCTCCTCCACCACCACACTCCACTGTCCCAGATACACCGCTCCTCCACCACCACACTCCACTGCACTGCTCCTCCGCCACCACACTCCACTGCACTGCTCCTCTCCACCACCACACTCCACTGTCCCAGATACACCGCTCCTCCGCCACCACACTCCACTGTCCCAGATACACTGCCTCTCCACCACCACACTCCACTGTCCCAGATACACTGCCTCTCCACCACCACACTCCACTGTCCCAGATACACTGCCTCTCCACCACCACACTCCACTGTCCCAGATACACTGCCCCTCCACCACCACACTCCACTGTCCCAGATACACTGCCTCTCCACCACCACACTCCACTGTCCCAGATACACTGCCTCTCCACCACCACACTCCACTGTCCCAGATACACCGCTCCTCCGCCACCACACTCCACTGTCCCAGATACACCGCTCCTCCACCACCACACTCCACTGTCCCAGATACACCGCTCCTCCGCCTCCACACTCCACTGTCCCAGATACACCGCTCCTCCGCCTCCACACTCCACTGTCCCAGATACACCGCTCCTCAACCACCACACTCCACTGTCCCAGATACACCGCTCCTCCGCCTCCACACTCCACTGTCCCAGATACACCACTCCTCTGCCTCCACACTCCACTGTCCCAGATACACCGCGCCTCCGCCTCCACACTCCACTGTCCCAGATACACCGCTCCTCTGCCTCCACACTCCACTGTCCCAGATACACCGCTCCTCCGCCTCCACACTCCACTGTCCCAGATACACCGCTCCTCCGCCTCCACACTCCACTGTCCCAGATACACCGCTCCTCCGCCTCCACACTCCACTGTCCCAGATACACCGCTCCTCCACCACCACACTCCACTGTCCCAGATACACCGCTCCTCCGCCTCCACACTCCACTGTCCCAGATACACCGCTCCTCCGCCTCCACACTCCACTGTCCCAGATACACCGCTCCTCCGCCTCCACACTCCACTGTCCCAGATACACCGCTCCTCCGCCACCACATTCCACTGTCCCAGATGCACTGCCTCTCCACCACCACACTCCACTGTCCCAGATACACCGCTCCTCCGCCTCCACACTCCACTGTCCCAGATACACTGCCTCTCCACCACCACACTCCACTGTCCCAGATACACCGCTCCTCCGCCTCCACACTCCACTGTCCCAGATACACCGCTCCTCCGCCTCCACACTCCACTGTCCCAGATACACCGCTC
This sequence comes from Procambarus clarkii, assembly GCF_040958095.1. Classification (NCBI taxonomy): domain Eukaryota; kingdom Metazoa; phylum Arthropoda; class Malacostraca; order Decapoda; family Cambaridae; genus Procambarus; species Procambarus clarkii. Next base: position 12,086,108 of record NC_091169.1, on the reverse strand, counting down.
CTCCACCACCACACTCCACTGCACCGCTCCTCTGCCACCACACTCCACTGCACTGCTCCTCCACCACCACACTCCACTGTCCCAGATACACCGCTCCTCCGCCACCAGACTCCACTGCACCGCTCCTCCGCCACCACATTCCACTGTCCCAGATGCACTGCCTCTCCACCACCACACTCCACTGTCCCAGATACACCGCTCCTCCACCACCACACTCCACTGTCCCAGATACACCGCTCCTCCACCACCACACTCCACTGTCCCAGATACACCGCTCCTCCACCACCACACTCCACTGCACTGCTCCTCCGCCACCACACTCCACTGCACTGCTCCTCTCCACCACCACACTCCACTGTCCCAGATACACCGCTCCTCCGCCACCACACTCCACTGTCCCAGATACACTGCCTCTCCACCACCACACTCCACTGTCCCAGATACACTGCCTCTCCACCACCACACTCCACTGTCCCAGATACACTGCCTCTCCACCACCACACTCCACTGTCCCAGATACACTGCCTCTCCACCACCACACTCCACTGTCCCAGATACACTGCCTCTCCACCACCACACTCCACTGTCCCAGATACACTGCCTCTCCACCACCACACTCCACTGTCCCAGATACACCGCTCCTCCGCCACCACACTCCACTGTCCCAGATACACCGCTCCTCCACCACCACACTCCACTGTCCCAGATACACCGCTCCTCCGCCTCCACACTCCACTGTCCCAGATACACCGCTCCTCCGCCTCCACACTCCACTGTCCCAGATACACCGCTCCTCAAAACCACACTCCACTGTCCCAGATACACCGCTCCTCCGCCTCCACACTCCACTGTCCCAGATACACCACTCCTCTGCCTCCACACTCCACTGTCCCAGATACACCGCGCCTCCGCCTCCACACTCCACTGTCCCAGATACACCGCTCCTCTGCCTCCACACTCCACTGTCCCAGATACACCGCTCCTCCGCCTCCACACTCCACTGTCCCAGATACACCGCTCCTCCGCCTCCACACTCCACTGTCCCAGATACACCGCTCCTCCGCCTCCACACTCCACTGTCCCAGATACACCGCTCCTCCACCACCACACTCCACTGCACTGCTCCTCCGCCACCACACTCCACTGCACTGCTCCTCCGCCACCACACTCCACTGCACTGCTCCTCCGCCACCACACTTCACTGCACTGCTCCTCCGCCACCACACTCCACTGCACCGCTCCTCCGCCACCACACTCCACTGCACCGCTCCTCCGCCACCACACTCCACTGCACTGCTCCTCTGCCACCACACTCCACTGCACTGCTCCTCCGCCACCACACTCCACTGCACTGCTCCTCCGCCACCACACTCCACTGCACTGCTCCTCCACCACCACACTCCACTGTCCCAGATACACTGCCTCTCCACCACCACACTCCACTGTCCCAGATACACTGCCTCTCTACCACCACACTCCACTGTCCCAGATACACTGCCTCTCCACCACCACACTCCACTGTCCCAGATACCCCGCTCCTCCACCACCACACTCCACTGTCCCAGATACACCGCTCCTCCGCCTCCACACTCCACTGTCCCAGATGCACTGCTCCTCCGCCTCCACACTCCACTGTCCCAGATACACCGCTCCTCCACCACCACACTCCACTGCACTGCTCCTCCGCCACCACACTCCACTGCACTGCTCCTCCGCCACCACACTCCACTGCACTGCTCCTCCGCCACCACACTTCACTGCACTGCTCCTCCGCCACCACACTCCACTGCACCGCTCCTCCGCCACCACACTCCACTGCACCGCTCCTCCGCCACCACACTCCACTGCACTGCTCCTCTGCCACCACACTCCACTGCACTGCTCCTCCGCCACCACACTCCACTGCACTGCTCCTCCGCCACCACACTCCACTGCACTGCTCCTCCACCACCACACTCCACTGTCCCAGATACACTGCCTCTCCACCACCACACTCCACTGTCCCAGATACACTGCCTCTCTACCACCACACTCCACTGTCCCAGATACACTGCCTCTCCACCACCACACTCCACTGTCCCAGATACCCCGCTCCTCCACCACCACACTCCACTGTCCCAGATACACCGCTCCTCCGCCTCCACACTCCACTGTCCCAGATACACCGCTCTTCCGCCTCCACACTCCACTGTCCCAGATACACCGCTCCTCCGCCACCACACTCCACTGCACTGCTCCTCCACCACCACACTCCACTGTCCCAGATACACCGCTCCTCCACCACCACACTCCACTGCACTGCTCCTCCGCCACCACACTCCACTGCACTGCTCCTCCGCCACCACACTCCACTGCACCGCTCCTCCGCCACCACACTCCACTGCACTGCTCCTCCGCCACCACACTCCACTGCACTGCTCCTCCGCCACCACACTCCACTGCACTGCTCCTCCACCACCACACTCCACTGTCCCAGATACACCGCTCCTCCGTCTCCACACTCCACTGTCCCAGATACACCGCTCCTCCACCACCACACTCCACTCTCCCAGATGCACCGCTCCTCCACCACCACACTCCACTGTCCCAGATACACCGCTCCTCCGCCTCCACACTCCACTGTCCCAGATACACCGCTCCTCCGCCTCCACACTCCACTGTCCCAGATGCACCGCTCCTCCGCCTCCACACTCCACTGTCCCAGATACACCGCTCCTCCACCACCACACTCCACTGTCCCAGATACACCGCTCCTCCACCACCACACTCCACTCTCCCAGATGCACTTCTCCTCCGCCTCCACACTCCACTGTCCCAGATACACCGCTCCTCCGCCTCCACACTCCACTGTCCCAGATACACCGCTCCTCCGCCTCCACACTCCACTCTCCCAGATGCACCGCTCCTCCGCCTCCACACTCCACTGTCCCAGATGCACTGCTCCTCCGCCTCCACACTCCACAGTTCCAGATACAACGCTCCTCCACCACCACACTCCACTGCACCGCTCCTCCGCCACCACACTCCACTGCACTGCTCCTCCACCACCACACTCCACTGTCCCAGATACACCGCTCCTCCGCCTCCACACTCCACTGTCCCAGATACACCGCTCCTCCGCCACCACACTCCACTGCACTGCTCCTCCACCACCACACTCCACTGTCCCAGATACACCGCTCCTCCGCCTCCACACTCCACTGTCCCAGATACACCGCTCCTCCGCCACCACACTCCACTGCACTGCTCCTCCACCACCACACTCCACTCTCCCAGATGCACCGCTCCTCCGCCTCCACACTCCACTGTCCCAGATGCACTGCTCCTCCGCCTCCACACTCCACTGTCCCAGATACACCGCTCTTCCACCACCACACTTCACTGCACTACTCCTCCGCCACCACACTCCACTGCACCGCTCCTCCGCCACCACACTCCACTGCACCGCTCCTCCGCCACCACACTCCACTGCACCGCTCCTCCACCACCACACTCCACTGCACCGCTCCTCCACCACCACACTCCACTGCACCGCTCCTCCGCCACCACACTCTACTGCCGCGTGTGCACTACTCCAGCGGGAGACCCTCCACACCGGTGAGGCACGATGTTTGCCTCGATCGTATCAGGAACCACACTAGGATCATTGCTACCCCTATAGACTTCCAACCCGTTCACGCACTTTCGTATAGTCAACATTGACTTATTAAATAAGTGCATATGTGACATACTAATTTATTGTGAATATTTCCGTTTACCTTGAAAAGCTTCATAGAAAACACCGACCTTACCTCACCTTCTTAGTATGGTAAGATAAGCATCTTATTGCTTCGTAATTACAATTAATACTTAACCTATTATAGGTATAGGTTAAGTAATAATTGTAATTGCGAAGCAATAAGATGCTTATCTTAACATACTAAGAAGGTTAGGTAAGGTCGGTGTTTTCTATGAAGCTTTTCAAGGTAAACGGAAATATTCACAATAAATTAGTATGTCACATATGCACTTATTTAATAAGTCAATGTTGACTGTAAGAAAGTACGAGAACGGGTTGTAGACTTCACATCCGTCACCGTGGAAAATGTTGGCCCCATTCGGCAGAGTGGCAACACCCCCCCCCCCCCCTCCCGACCCCTTCCATCCAGTTCACCATCAGAGGGGCAGGAGAACGTCAAGCTATCGCCACAGACACATCGGGGACCTTAGCCACTATCACATATATTTGTCTTCAGCAGTCATTACAATACCAACCTCCTCCTCACTATCCTACAGCCTGTGCTTCTGGTCACCACTCATGGCATCCGGGTCTACCCCTTCCACCAAGCAAACTACCACAAAAAACCTGCAAGTCTCCGTCGCACCTACTGGCATGACAACAGAGCCATGAGCCAGAACATTGTTCTGACCAGTTCGTCTTTGTGATGAAACAAGAAATATTTTGAGCAACCAAATAATGTGTGGTGAATGTGAGAATGGCTAAGCCTACGGGGCTGTCAAAAGTAAAATGAATTGATTCCATATTAGCTACTAGATGGTTCTAAGAGATGTAAGTCTGTGAAACAGTTAATAATTTAACAGCCAGACGATTATGTATTAAAACATAATTTTAAAAGATTGGTGGTGATAATAAACTTGTAGAGGTTGCCATTACTGTATAGGATTTGGACAGGCAGTAGCTGCGTGAGGATGCTGACCTGCTGGGTGTATTGTGTGTACTGTTGCAATTCTTATGGCAGCTAATTTGTCTATCTTTTCATTTCTTACCAGCCACCACTCTTATACGTCATCAGTAAATGTAACAATTCAACTTCAAACAAACTCCAAGGTGTTTATGTCTAGTAGGAGCCAGATTTAAAAGGTATATTTAATGTATTGTGGGGTTAAGAGAGAATTTTTACACTGTGCTTCCATCAGAAGGCTTGCTTGCCTATATGGGCTTGCCTATAATGTTATGATTGTAACTCCTAATCTCAATCCAAGCAAGATTCTGTTCATAGAGTAAATGCCAATAGACAACGCCAGGGCTTAGTTATTGGTAGTGGATACTGTGATAATAAAGCCAATAATTACACCAACTTGTTCATAACTTGTGACCAGTATGTAGTGAATAAATATACCTCTTAACAAGTTGCTTTGGGATTACCTTCCCTGGGGCCCGTGCATAGTCCACCCGGTCTGAGGGAGTGTTAGCATACACCTTGTCAGTATATATCTGTAACACAGATGAGAAAACCCATAGGAGCTGTGATGAGGATTCGAACCTAGGGCCTGGTGTTCCCAGGCACACACTCTCGACACCTATGCCACACCATGAACCATGTCATGGCACAGTTGTCTAGAACGTATGCGTGAGAACACCCAGCGCATTGGTTCGAACCCTGATCACGGCTCCTCTGGATTTGCCCATTGAAGCATCACGATCGTGTGATTACTCTCTGTGTAATATTATTATTACTATTATTTACCACCACAGGGCCATATCAAAGGTGACTGGCCTGTCCCAGAATGACAGATTGATATTTAAATTATTGTATGTATATTGTAAGGACTCTCAAGCCTCGAAGAAGAGGATATGCAGCACCCAGGGAAGCCTTGTCGGACTCCAACGTGCGCTGGCTCATATTGTAAGTGCATCCCACTAATTCACCGCCTTCCTAGGTACTGTGTTGGTTATGGGGGCAAATGGCTGAGTGTTGGCATAAGCGCTCCAGAGACTGAGGCCAGGCTTACTATGGATCATCTACACGACTTGAAGTAAGAGTTGTTGCAGGGGTCAAGGTTCCTTGTGTATTAAGATTCGTTGGTGTAGTATAGGTGTTCATAATGGAGGAGAGGATTGGTGAGTTAGCAGTGAAGTCCACGGCTCAGCCAATCACGAGAAACTCTCGAAAAATAGCCTAGGGTTACTAGGGCACGAGTTAGGGTTGGACTTGTCCATGAATGGCAGTAATAGATGAGATCTTAGAATACTCTTTAAGGCAAGAAATCTTACCAGATGAGACCGAGTTTGCCAAGCCCAGTCAAGGAGAGAGATGAAATTGCAAGTGAGGTTAGCTGAGCAGGAAAGGTTAAGAGCCGAGCAGGAGAACTGAAGTGGAGAGTCAAGTAAGATCAGCAAAAAATAGATTAGAGGAGCCAAGGCTCAGTTTATATGAATATGGTACATGGCAAATGAGGATTCAAACTCCATGCCTTTTCAGAAAAAAAATTAAATTCTTTGAGTCAAATCTAAAGAGGTCATTTATATACTTTCAAAGACCAGCTAAGTTAATGAAATGGCCAGAGAGCTTGGTAAATATTATGCAGCGGCAGTTGAAAGGCAAGGCCAAGAGGTGTTTATAAACATGCCAGAAGGGGAATTGTTTCCATAATGTGAAAGTTAAAGAGCAGTTTCTTAGGGCACTTGAGATTATACCAGAAGCTCACCGTCAGTCATATCGTAGCTTAAAGCATGGCCACAATCAACCTTTAACCGTGTTTGCAGAGAAACAAATTAAACATTTTTGAGAAGTGGATTTGTTGTGCTAATGTTGAAACGTTGGTTGCATTTAAACATTTATTATTGGTGAAGGATTTATTTTAAAATATGTCAGAGAAGACCTTGAGGTGCTTCCGGGGCTTAGTGTCCCCGCGGCCCGGTCGTCGACCAGGCCTCCTTAAACATTATTGCCAACAGCATTTGGTGTTCCCAGGCGGTCACCCATCCAAGTACTAACCAAACCCAACGTTGCTTAACTTCGCTGATCGGACGAGAAGCGGTGTTCTCAACGTGGTATGGCTGTTGGCATGTTAGACGACCCATGATGCTACACAATGTTGGCTGCTGAACCCTGAGGAGAGACCAAACGCTCCCACAGTGGGTAAGGTGTTACAGTCTACCAATGTGGTTGATGAGGGGACTTTAAGGCCCAAGTGGGTAAAATTCCGTATACCTTTTGTGTCCAAGGGGTGAGCTCCTGGGCAAAGATGGTAAGACCTGGAAAGAGGTGACTATACTCAGGAATACAGCTAAAACTTATTCTTTAATTTTGGAGAGTGCAGTGCAGGATGCATGTACCCAGGACACTGGTGAGGTGATGTCGAGTGAGGCGATTAAAAGCCATACTTAACCAGTGCCACTCCAGGTATTACACTTAGAAACAGATTGTCATCAAGGTCTTTGTACAGTTGGAGTTAGACCTATTTTACCTGTTCTAAAGGTTGATCTTATTTTAGGGAAAGATACAACAGGTGATAAAGTCGGAGGATCTAGATTAATTATATTGTTGGCAAGTCCTAAGTTTTTATCAGAACTCTGTTCACCTCCATGGAGAAAGGGCTTAGAAAAGGTGCCTTAAACATAGCCTGCTTCAATTCACCCTGACTAGGAAGTCGCTGACATCATTGTAATAACCCGGAACTGCTGTCTCCATTTATCCCACTCAATACCCCAACTTATCACTGCTAGCAGATCCGCGTGACCCTCACTGACCTACCAGTAAATATCACGAATGAAATATAAAATGAGGGGGGGTGGGAGCAACAAATGAAGGGATTATTATTTTTAAAATAATGGATAAAAACTTACTTGTACACTGCCACCACCACCTTCCTGAAAACCTCCTGAATGTGTCTAGATTACTGATCTCCCAGGAAGGACAGAAATCAATAATCATGAACTCAAGGGCAATAGGAACCTCGGTAATAAATCTTGGAAATTAATTATACCAAACGTTGATTTACTTATTGACAATATAGGGTTTCCAATACCGCACATGAATACCACATATAAAAAGAAATAACAGAGCATTAATAACTACAGGGGGGGGAATAACTAAATACCACTAGACCAAATATTCACTTTATTGAAAGAGACACGTATATTTAAATCAAATTGAGATATATCCTAGCTGTAAATATCCTGTAGAGGCAATGGTGAGTATTTACTGATGTGCATGACTCAGGTACCATACTTTGCCTTGCTCTGGGGTTTTCCAGCTTCCTATATCCCAGAGTAATATCCATGCTTCCGCCAGTTGCTGTTGTCAGTCTTTCTCAGGTCTGATGGTACATCAGTTCCAGCCTCCCAGTCACACGTGAAGGATCAAGTTCAGCAGGTCTGGGGAGATGACCTACCTGTCTGATAAGATCGGGGTCTGAGGCATGTTACACAAGTCCTTCCCCTTGTACCCGGTAACTCGTCAATTGGTTATCCGGAAGGCGTGACTGGAGTACAGTCACCCGGCCGACACCTCATGTCACTAACGAGGTTGTCCTGGTCCAGCATGCTGTCTTCATGGAGCAGAGTCTAGAGTCAATGTCACATCATCGTGGGACAGCTGTCTCAAGGTCACCAACCAAGCTCATCAGCCGCGTAGTCAAGACTGCGAGAAACCGGAAGTGGAAGACGAGTGGTCTACGAAGCAGTACGCCAGTTGCAACGACTTGTCAGCTCTCTTGAAACCTGCGGTTGCGTCGTCTGTGGAAACCAAGATGCAACACGGCGGTTCCGGGTGTGAACAGCACCACCCTTACAGAGTGCTACTGAATCGCCAGAGGAGAGGAGGTACAAACCTGTACCTCGGCCCAAGCTCAGCTGCACGAGGGGTTGCACGGAAGGTGTACCGGCCCAGTAGTACCGGGATAACAAGTAAACGCCGGGAAATGACATCGCCCAGGAGCTGAGGCAGGACCCCCCCCCCCCCTGTTCTGTCACCATGCCATCCTCTTCAATGCCACTCCCGGCGCGAGACGTTGTGACACGTCGAAGCTCTGCTCTACTGTGGCAGCCATGGTTAACGACCTTCCATCATGACTGGGAGTGATAAGAAAAGGTGAACCCGGGTTCCTGTTAGCGGGGTCCTCCTGAGCTGTCAACTGTCACTCAGTCAGGTGCCGGGTAGTACGAGACCCCTGTACTGTCCGTAGTTTGGCAGAGGCCGAAGATGGAACTTCCAGATGACCAGGATCTTCAAGCAACAGGAGGTAATCGCCAGAATCTACAGCTCAACGAAAGGCCACCAAGATAGAACTATAGAAAATCTTAATAGAAAAAGTTTAATATAAAATAAATAATAATGTTAAAATTTAATTTGGGTTAACTCGAACAGTTAGTTCAACTTTTAATTTTCCATTTGACAGTAAAGTATCTGAACACCTTAGGAAAGTGACTCTGGAACAGTATTAAATGTTGACAACTAGAATTCTTAGGGAAATAGAGAAATAAATCTAGAAAGTGAACATCTAGAAAATTGTCACTAGAAAATTTACCTGTCTCTAGATAAGTTTGTTATGATTGAACTGATTAGTGAACCATATAATACGTTCTCTAGAAATGCAGATCAGTGTGGAACTTTATCTAGATTTTTGCTAGACCCTAGAAACTGATTATATATATTTTTAGTGAAGACTAATTGAACAACGGGGTGTTGTAGAAAGTCTGAAAAATGTATTCACCCGCTGTGCAGTGGACTTGAGTAAGAACTCTGGGATACTAGGAGTTTTAGAAACTTATATCCAGTGGATTCTGTTTAGATTAGGAGACATGTCCGTGACATTGATTTATTTTAATAAAAATAATTTTTGTGTATTTTCTTTAGACTTTAAGGATACAGAGATAAGCTGTGGTGGGTACTTGCCACAGCTGTGGTGGGTACTTGCCACAGCTGTGGTGGGTACTTGCCACAGCTGTGGTGGGTACTTGCCACAGCTGTGGTGGGTACTTGCCACAGCTGTGGTGGGTACTTGCCACAGCTGTGGTGGGTACTTGCCACAGCTGTGGTGGGTACTCGCCACAGCTGTGGTGGGTACTCGCCACAGCTGTGGTGGGTACTTGCCACAGCTGTGGTGGGTACTTGCCACAGCTGTGGTGGGTACTTGCCACAGCTGTGGTGGGTACTTGCCACAGCTGTGGTGGGTACTTGCCACAGCTGTGGTGGGTACTTGCCACAGCTGTGGTGGGTACTTGCCACAGCTGTGGTGGGTACTTGCCACAGCTGTGGTGGGTACTTGCCACAGCTGTGGTGGGTACTTGCCACAGCTGTGGTGGGTACTTGCCACAGCTGTGGTGGGTACTTGCCACAGCTGTGGAGGGTACTTGCCACAGCTGTGGTGGGTACTTGCCACAGCTGTGGTGGGTACTTGCCACAGCTGTGGTGGGTACTTGCCACAGCTGTGGTGGGTACTTGCCACAGCTGTGGAGGGTACTTGCCACAGCTGTGGTGGGTACTTGCCACAGCTGTGGTGGGTACTTGCCACAGCTGTGGTGGGTACTTGCCACAGCTGTGGAGGGTACTTGCCACAGCTGTGGTGGGTACTTGCCACAGCTGTGGTGGGTACTTGCCACAGCTGTGGTGGGTACTTGCCACAGCTGTGGAGGGTACTTGCCACAGCTGTGGTGGGTACTTGCCACAGCTGTGGAGGGTACTTGCCACAGCTGTGGTGGGTACTTGCCACAGCTGTGGTGGGTACTTGCCACAGCTGTGGAGGGTACTTGCCACAGCTGTGGTGGGTACTTGCCACAGCTGTGGTGGGTACTTGCCACAGCTGTGGTGGGTACTTGCCACAGCTGTGGAGGGTACTTGCCACAGCTGTGGTGGGTACTTGCCACAGCTGTGGTGGGTACTTGCCACAGCTGTGGTGGGTACTTGCCACAGCTGTGGTGGGTACTTGCCACAGCTGTGGTGGGTACTTGCCACAGCTGTGGAGGGTACTTGCCACAGCTGTGGTGGGTACTTGCCACAGCTGTGGTGGGTACTTGCCACAGCTGTGGTGGGTACTTGCCACAGCTGTGGTGGGTACTTGCCACAGCTGTGGTGGGTACTTGCCACAGCTGTGGTGGGTACTTGCCACAGCTGTGGTGGGTACTTGCCACAGCTGTGGAGGGTACTTGCCACAGCTGTGGTGGGTACTTGCCACAGCTGTGGTGGGTACTTGCCACAGCTGTGGTGGGTACTTGCCACAGCTGTGGTGGGTACTCGCCACAGCTGTGGTCCCTGAGAAGTAGTGTTCCTCTATTTGAATATTTTTTGTTTGACGATTTTTTTTAATTATTTTTTTTATTTTTTTTTTTTTTTATTTTAATGTTTCTATTTTATGTGATGTGATGTGTTTGATGTGATGTGATGTGTTTGATGTGATGTGATGTGTTTGATGTGATGTGATGTGATGTGTTTGATGTGATGTGATGTGTTTGATGTGATGTGATGTGTTTGATGTGATGTGTTTGATGTGATGTGTTTGATGTGATGTGATGTGTTTGATGTGATGTGATGTGTTTGATGTGATGTGTTTGATGTGATGTGATGTGTTTGATGTGATGTGATGTGTTTGATGTGATGTGTTTGATGTGATGTGTTTGATGTGATGTGATGTGTTTGATGTGATGTGATGTGTTTGATTTTGATGCCAGGAGGAATACTTTGATAACTGAGGGCTACCTAATGATTTACCTAATTAAGTTGATAGTCATGGATTTTTTTTTTACATGTTTTGTTGCAATATGAGGACAGGTATAGGATGTTTTGTCTTCCAGGCAGTGCAAGGGATGACGGGCTGCATCAAAGTTGGACAACCAGGATCTTAGGGACGGTCTTCTGTCCTCATTTATTTTTATGTATTATTGTAGTTTTCATGTTGTTATGTAGTCATACATGTTAGGGCATAACTTTTGCGGGTGCCATTTTTTTGTGTTTGGAGATTATATGAAATTAGTTAGGATTAGATAATTTCTTTTGTTTTGAGGCATTGGGTTAATATTGTTGAGTTAAAATGTTTTAATTTTTTTTAGTTAATGGTTATAGTAGGGCTGGATAAGAAATTTGTGCTTTAAAGAGATTTACACACAAATTTCTTAATTCCGAAGAGAGGGAGTTGTAATGATCTGTGCAGACCACAGCTCTCCCCTTCCCCTTTTCCCTTCTCCTTCTTCCCCGTTGCCTCATTCCCCCTTCCCTGTTGTCCATCCGTCCCTTGCCATAAAACTGTTGAGGTCAGGTTTCCTTAGGTAGGAAGACCACCCCAGGCCAGTCCTCTTCCAATCCCTTGTCTCCAGTCCTTCAATCCACTCCAATCCCCTTCCAATCTCCCGTTCTCCTCTCTGCCCGGTCCTTTATAGTCAGTGACGAATTGAGGAGTAGTACCTCAGTGCCACAAACCGTAGTTCTTAAATTTCGTTGGGTGGCTGGTGCCATATACTCTCTGGCCCGGTTTCCTGGATATAGCATTGGAACAAGCAAGGTTTCTGTCAAGAGAAACAGAACCTTAAGAACACAGACTTATAGCCAGCCAGGGAGGCCATTGGTGGGCGGAGCTAGTCAAGGCTCAGAGCAAAATTTTGAATTCATTGGCTCTAGATTTGGAGAGGCGGGGCTTATTGGGCTTAGGAAAATTAGAAGTGGGTGGAGCTTGTTCCACTGACATAGTTTGTTAAGAAAATATTGGTGAGTGTGTCTTTGGGAGTGACTGGAGATAGGTCCCTTCAGGGCCTGAGGGCAGCCATTAAATCTTTGGCCGATTGCAGGATTAAGGTAAAGTGTGCTTGAGTATTCATGTCCATCAGTAAATATTATTACCTCTTAGGGTATTTACAGCTAGGATATATCTCAATTTGATTTAAATATACGTGACTGTTTCAATAAAGTGAATATTTGATCTAGTGGTATTTAGTTAATCCCCATTCATGTGCGGTATTAGAAACCCTATGTTCTCAATAAGTAAATCAACGTTTGCTATAATTAATTCCCAAGATTTATTACCGAGGTTCCTATTGCCCTTGAGTTCATGAGTATTGAGTTCTGTCCTTCCTGGGAGATCAGTAATCTAGACACATTCAGGTGGTTTTCAGGAAGGTGGTGGTGGCAGTGTACAAGTAAGCTTTTATCCATTATTTTAAAATAAATAATCCCTTCATTGTTGCCCCCCCCCCCTCATTTAATATTTCATTTGTGATATTTACTGGTAGATCAGTGAGGGTCACGCGGATCTGCAAACAGTGTTAAGTTGGGGTATTGAGTAGGGTAAAGGGAGACAGCAGTTCCGGGGTATTACAAGGGATCCCCCATGGTAGTCGAACAAATACAAACAAAAAAGTGAGGGTGATCAATCTCGGCACTTGGAACGTTCGAA